>NC_136410.1:108733233-109005733 GCF_051521515.1 Lactuca serriola
TGTTTTTTATTCGTCCTCTAATAGGTTTTATAACTTCATTCAATACCTATCTTATATATACTTGTATGGTTTTTCTATCATGGCTTATGGAAAGAGGTTTAGTGGGTTTTTTAATGAACAATTTCAATCTTTCAATGTAGTTTTTTGTATTAAATTTCAATTTGGAGACTAAGTAGTTGGTAAAAAATTCCTAGACATGATTTGTGGTGCACAATTAAACTTATAAAGTTAGTAGAAAAATATCTTTTGTAGAGATTATTATACAAGTTAGGGACAATATTTTTAATTAACTAGAAGTAGAAGGATTCGTTTTACAAAGTTAGTAGAAAAAATATCTTTTGTAGTCATGCACTTCTCCAACGGTTGGGCTTATGTCACATTTTCTTGCAACATTTAAGAATATTGAATTAAAAATTAAATAAACATATTTATTTGTTGGATTCTTCATAATAATAATTTTTGAATATGATTGTATGCAAGAAGGAAATTATAGGTAATACTGTTTGGACTTTCATGAGAAATTTGATTGTAATTTTTTCATGCATTTCTCCCTCATTCGATATTAAATTAGATGTGAGACTCGTATGATATATGGAGGGTTTTTTTTTTTAAATTAATATATTTTGTTAAGAATTACATGTTTAATAATTTACAAAACTGAATTAAAGAATATCAAAATTAGCTGTAAATGAACCAATAAAGGTTTCTGCAAATTATCATGAATTCAAAAAAAAATTGACCGAAAACTATATTTTTTAATTTTGAAAGTTGATTTAAATTTAAATTGAATTTAATGCATTAATTGACAAATTACGTGAGATTTATGGTGACATTTAAGTTTTCTTATTTTCTTTATTATATTTTTAGATTGAATTTTTTTTATTTTTTAATAAAAAAACCAAAAGATCACAATTTGTCAAATGGATTTAAATAATTTTGAAATTTTTTTAAAAATGTCATATGACATATTGAATTATATAATGACATGTGTCAAAACACTTTCATTTATTAAGTAGGATACCAAAAAAAATCTCTTAAAATGTATAGAACTTATGAATTGAAGCCCTATAACTTTTCAAATATTTTTTAGTAATTATTTTAAATTGATTAATTAATATATTATAATTGCAAATTAAAACTTTCAATTTATATTTTAGTCTTTCATAACTTTTTAGTATAAATAAATGATTTTCTTAATAATAATAATAAATGAAAGTATTAGAATAATAATAAATAATAATATTGTATAAAATAATAATTACCTAACTTTTGAATAGATCTTTATTATATGTTCAAAATAATTACAATTTTATATATCATTTTTACAAAATAATTATTATTTCATAACTATTATCAATAATATAATATTTTCAATGTAACATGTATTTATCAAAATTTTAACCGTATAATTTAACATGTACAACGTACATTCACTCATTCATTATTATTATTTTTCTCCTCCTAAATTTTGACTAAAAGTTCACTCAATCCTATTTGTAAGTGGATGATTGTTTTTATTTTTTCTTTTTAAGAGATTTACATGCACAAATAATTATTAAAAATTATAAAGAAAAAAGAAAAAGGAGAAAAAAAAAGATGTTTATAGTGTGATTTGTATTCAAGTTTAAAGTTGTGATTTGTACCCAAGTTTAAAGAGAAGAAAGAACCAAAGTAGCAGAAAGTTGTACTGTACAATCCGCCTATCCAACAAAACCCAATGGGCCCCACCTCCTTCTTTTTAAATCTTCTCGTGCCGTGTGAAAGATACCCCCCTTCCAATTCTCATGACGTCCAAACCTCTTCCCCACCTTAACTATTTTTAGCCGTCCGATCATTAAATCAACGGTTCAGATCTAAAATGGAAACCAACATCTTACGCCTCCCCCTGCATTAACATTATCCTCACCACCCAAACTCATAAATTTTCCGCTTTTCAACGGCTTCACGGTTTTACGATTTTTATAAAATTAACCCATTAGTTTTTAAATACTACTGTTTTTACCCTCATTTTTTTAAACAATATTAAATTTCGGGCCACGTAACTTATTTTCTATCGTTCTATTCCCATCTAATATTATCTGTAAATGCGGTAAAAAGGTTAGTGCTGTAAACATCCACGTTTGAGGTGAAAAATATTGTTATAACCTTAATCTTTTAGTGTTCCTATTATGTCGCTTAATCTATTTAGTTAAACAAATTGAAAATTTTAATTTGTTTATTTCGTTTGAGATTCATGTCAAGTTAGCAGATTTATAAGTTAGACGTTATAAATGTATTGTGTCGAGTCATATTTATTTAAAACGGATTGAAGATCTATTTCAAACTCGTCTGTTTTGTGTTGGATTAATACCCGTTATGGGTTATATTAGTTTTTATGAACTATAACTATTTCTTATATTACTTGTATAACTGTTATTTATATTATAAGTTAGGTAAACTTTAATGCATATAATATTAGGCTTTTCAAATCTAAGTTTTAACATTTTTAATTAATTTCAGTATATGCTTATATGTAGAATTTAATAAATGTTATTTATAACATTATATTATATATTATATTAATATTAATTAATCATATATATTAAATTTATGTTTATGTCTCGATTTGTTTGAAAATTCAAATACATTAACATATTTAATAAAAATAAATACTTGACATATATATGTTACAACATTAATACAGTTTGTAGTGTTATTTTCATAACAAATATGTAAAAGACATTTTTTGAAACTTACAAGTTAGAATATATATATATATATATATATATATATATATATATATATATATATATATATATATATATATATATATATACTAGTTGTAAAACTTGTATATTACACGGGTTTGTTAAAAATAGAATTTTAATATTAATATTTAAACATTAAATATTTTATAAATAATACTTGTACATATCATAATGTAATCTTTTGAAACATTTATAAAAAAAAAAATCAAATCTTCTTTAGAACATTTATGAAACTTTACTATCAAATTAATAGAATGATTCTCTTTCCTTATATGAAATTTTATTTTAAAAAATAGAAATTCTTAAAAAATGACAAGTGAAAAATAATAATTCTAAAACTCCCACAAAATTACATGTCACAAAACTTTTAAAAATTTGACAAGTGACAAAAAAACTTTCATTTATTAGAGAGGATATATATATATATATATATATATATATATATATATATATATATATATATATAGTTTAGGGAATATGTGGCTGTTATGTATCTAATATTAGGTATAGAACCATCAAAAATACATAGTTTTAACAAAATGCAATCAAATCTTTCTACCATCTTTCTTTTATTCTCTATTAGACTAGATAATAGGTTTGTACATATTTTTATGTAGTTTTAAATATTTAATTTTGCAACACAAACTATGTATAAAAATACATTATCAACTACTTATAAATCTTCATATTCAAATTTAATATAGAAATCTGTAATGAAAGACTGAGATTGTTCATTAAAAACCCAATAAACTTCTTCACATAACACATCAAAAGAAACCATGCAAATATATATATGGTAGGTGTCAAAGAAAGTTATGAAGCCTACTAGAGGTCTAATATAAACAACATATTTAAAATAGGTAAAGGTTGGAGATAAATTATGAAATAAGAAATAATATGAACTAAAAAGCAAAGGAAGAAGCTAATAATGAAAAAAATTATGTTTTTTAATCAAAATAAACTAACAATGAAAAAAATTATGTTTTTTAATCAAAATAAAGTAAATTTTGATGGTTTATATCTATACTATAATAGCCACATATTCATTTTCTCTCTCTCTCTCTATATATATATATATATATATATATATATATATATATATATATATATATATATATATATATATATATTGGAGAATTTACACAAAATCTTCATATCATTTAGATATAGCCTATAATAACGATTGAAATTTCATACCGAATATTCAAAGTTCAAACATTAGCACATAGAAAATATCAATACTTTTTCACAATTATCAACGTGCTATTTCGAGTGAAAGAAGAAAAAAAATACAAGTTAAGAACAGATACAACTTTAATAAATTAAAAGTTACATTAAAGTCTCTTACTAATCGGTTACTAGAAAACCTAACGTACCAAACCGGGTGACTAACTAAACCCGGTTCATACAAATCCTAATTTCTTTTTTCTGTTTCCTAACTAGCTAACATTCCTGCTTCAAAAACTCTGAACCGGAAAAGGTAAACCGGGCTCGGCGGCCTCCTTCTTCTGCCGCATTTCCAAAACTTTCCGGTGGTTGTTAGAGTGGACTTCGCTGGAGAACGTCGGACTACACGCCGGTCTATATTCCGGCAACAGTCGACCGGATTTGTAGCGGACCCCACATGCATTACAAAGGGTTTTGGCGCCTAGCGGACCGGCTCTCCACTGTGGGGTTTTCTGTACGAGGCAATGACTGCAACGCCTAGGCTGTGAACCACCACCGGCGTCCGCCGCCGGTGGATGGGTTTTCCTCTTCTTCTGTCTCTTCACCGGCGGTTTCCCTAAAATTGACTCGGCGGTTTGAGCGGAGTCATGGAAAAAGAGCCAAGGGTTTGAAGTACATGACGAAGAGGAGGAACTTGAAGTCGACGAATCAGTCAACGGCGTCGTCCCGAGTGACCAAACCCGGCCGCCGGTTCGAGTTCGCTTGCTTCTTGCTTTTGTAAGAACCGGAGTCGTGAAGGAAGGTTTTACGTTTACGTTTACGGTTATGAAAGTTTCCGTTTCCGGCTCCGACTTCTTCTCTGGAAACTTCCCGGCGGGGCACGTTAAAGAATAGCCACCGGAGAATGAGTCGTCGACGAAATGAGAAACCCATTCAAGGTCTGCCACGTCATCCACCTGTAAAAGCAAAAAAATCAAATTTTTAAATAAATATTCTTCTTTTAAGGAAAGAAAATGGTTTTGAATTTCTTGAAATTGTTACCGGAAGGCAAAGGTCGCTCTCCGGGATAGAGAAAGCCTCGGTATGGCCGATATCGGCTTTTTTGACCGGAGAAATGGAAAGTGGTTTGTCGTTTTTGTTGTCGTGAAGGAGGACATGGGTATCATCGTTTTCTTCCTCGAAGTCACCGTCGTCGGAGAAGTCAAGGAGGCCATCAACGAAGAAGTCGTCGCCGGGGACACCAGTTATAGCGCAGAAATCGTCGGAAAATGACTGTGGGTGGTGGTGGTTGTTTGGTTTAACAGCAATAAAACTGCTTTTCAAAGCCCCTTCTACACACTCCATAACTTCTTGTTGAAACTAAACATAAAAACCTTCAATTAACGAGAGAGAGAGAGAGAGAGAGAGAGAGAGAGAGAGAGGGAAAGGGTTTAAGGAGAAGAGAAATTACCGGCGAATTGCAGGAAAAGAGAGGAGAATAATTGAAGATGTTAAGAAAAAGAAGATATGAGTAGTAGTAGTAGTAGTGTTGTGGTGTGTTTGGTAAAGCATTGAATGTGAGAGAGAGAGAGAGAGAGAGAGAGAGAGAGAGAGAAAAGAAGTGCTTTTCAAGTGTTAGTGCTTCACAAAAGTATCTCGTCGAGTGTATTTATTTTGTGAACCTCTTTTAACTTCAAATTTAAAAACCGGTATGCTTCTTGTTTGGCACCTTTTGAATCTATGGATGTAAAAATAAAGGACAATGCATAACAATACCACCAAATTTTGTAAATAAAAAAAAAAGTTTATGTGAATAATCCGATTATAGAAGATATATTATTAAAAGTCATCTACCATTGAAATGAATGTCCTTTATACCAAATTTTGTTTATCATTTATTACTTTGTCATATTGGTGAAATTCAAATTAAAAATGAAAGGCACTTTTGCTAAAATACAAACTTACCTAAATTTTGAATTTCAAATTTAAATTTAGGGTGTTGATACAAAAGGATTATATTGACTCATTCTTTTATAGAAGAGACCCTGGTTTAGGATTTATTTACCAAAATAACTCTTCTTTTTATTTTATTAAATAATTGACTTTGCATATTTTTTTAGAAAAAATTACAATAATGATACTTCGGTCTAAAACACTTTTGGTTTCCACCATTTGTCTAAAATGAGATCGTTTTGTGTTTTTATTCCTATCAACTTGGAAAATATTATTATCCCCCTTTTATTTATAATTTATGTTTTTTAGATTTATATTAATTGTTTTATAATGAAAATATATATATAAAAAAAATCATCCAACCCTCACTATAAAAGCATGGACTCTAAGTCCTATCCATCTCTCGATTAGCTTTCTCATCTGGAAGACCTAGTAGTTGTCGCCCCTTCTTGCTAGTAAATACATCCGTCTCATTGCATCCTTTCCCTTTCTATTTCTCAAACCCTTTATCCAATTTTCCTCTTCTATTCTGGTTGATCATTTCCCCCACCCTGTCCCACCTCATCCCATCGGACAACCACCCACCCATAACCTATATACAAGAAAATTCAGCTCTCTCTCTCTCTCTCTCTCTCTCTCTCTCTCTCTCTCTCTTTTATATGTGTATGTATGGGGGGTGTATGTATGTATGTATGTAGGTGTGGGTGTGGGTGTGGGTGTGGGTTTGTATCTATTGTGTTTCCTTCTCTGCCAAAGAAGTTCTAAACAACCACACACATTCCCATGTTGATCAAACCCTACATTAACGAGTATATAAGTATGTGTGTGTCTTACATGTTTTCAAAATAAAAAATAAATAAAAACCCAAATACGGACGTTAAAAAAAACTCAATCGATTTTCTAGGTGTAAACTAGTATTAAATGGAAGAACAAGTGTAACATCCCAAAAATCAACCGTAAACTTTTTGAAAATCAAAGTATATATTTCACTAAAGGATTCATTCATAATCATTAACAAATCATAAGATTATATTTTCAAGTCATACCCACGCAATCATAGTAAAAATGTGAAAGCTGAGTTCTGTCTCGAAAATCATAACGTAAGATAGAATTGATAAACTATATGTCATGCCCCTATGAGCATGTCCAAATATCCCAATCATGCCAACTCCCCTCCGAGAGGTATATATATTGTTGACCTAATATTGACCACTTCCATCCGAGAGGTCTATCATGGACTTACATCCTTTCTAATTCAACTAGATTCCATTTGAGACGTTTATCTTAGTTGACATACTCATAACATATAGTTCATATAATAAGTAATTTCATGAGAATCCACATGAATGACTAATAAGTTAATCCACGCAATTAGCTAAGTGGTACCGATACTGCCTCGAACCACTACATAATAATTAACCTTAATTTAATAATTAAGGTATATTACCTATCTTTCATCTCTAAAGAAGTCTTTCTCTTTATAATCCCCATCTTATAGAAAAAGACCATTTTTCCCTTAATCAATGATCTAAGACATACTTTCACTAAAAATTGACTAAAAGTCAAACTAATTAAAAACTCAACAGTCAACAACGTGGGATCAAACCCTTGGTCGTGTCGTTGTTAAGTCAAGACAAAACAATCGTGGGACTTTCTTGTCCACCGCGTCGTGGTTCCTTTGGTAGAACAACACCTTCATTAAGCTCTTAATTCGTTAAGTCCATGCCTCAAACTTTCTAGAAGGCTTTAATATTATCTTATAGTCCACAAAAATCAAAACATTATGAACATGCACAACTAATACAAGTATCAGACCATTCTTAGTCAAAAATGGTGGAAATGAGGTCAAAACTCCTTTCATGGCATCAAATGGAGTCTAAAAATCAGATCCATAACACAATACTCTAATGGGACCTTAAGTGATAATAAAGTTGCAAACTTTAATCCAAAGTTTTCCAAATCTCCATCCATTTCTCATGAAAGTGGCCAAAATACACTTAAATCCCTAGATATGTAGAGTAAAAAGCATAAAAATGAGTCTTGATGACTTACAAATGTCCAAAAGGAGCTAATACATCAACACCGCTAACACAAGGCACACAACAAGCTCCAAGCGGTTGATTATTTCCTACTAAAGCTCTAAAATCACCAAAACACAAGAGATTCGAGGGAGGAGAGGCTTAAGGAGGCTAGGGTTCGATCCTTGAACATGGAGGATGAATGATGGAAGAAACCCTAGGGCTAGTATTTCTTAAATAGAGCCCAAGGCCCAAGATCCATGGTTTTGAACCCAGCCGCCACTTAATGACGTCATCGCGCCGCTGACAACAAGAAATCGCGTCGCGATATAAGATTTTCCCCGAAATCCTTATTCTTAAAAGCCCAAAGTTGATCAATCTATAGAACGAATGTTACAATTCTCCCCTATTTATCTGGATTTCGTCCTTGAAATCCATCTTGGTTATAATGCTAAAAAAAATTCCTAAAAGCAAATCCTTCATGCTTTTTCTAAAACTATTTACTAAATTAGCGTATCAATAAAGGAGTTCCCGATACCACTTGGAAACTAAACATCATCATCATTCAAACCCCACTATTTAAATTGCCACATCTTGCAATAATCAATTTTTCTACTATTGACGGTTCCTTCAATGATCTTGTGAAACCACGCAAACAGGAATTCCCAACACTGTAACCCCAAAATACTTAAACAATAAACCTCCCCATAACGGGAACCCGTTAGTCTAAAACCTCGAAAATCATACCTTAATTTTGTCGATCAACACTCAATATTACATATCATCTAATCCCTCCTACGACGAGGAATACCCCAACTTACAGTGAACCAAGTATCTGAAAACATTTCGACCAATCAACTCAACAAATTCCCAAATCTGAAGACCATGCCCAAAATGGCTGCTAGTGCTTACTTGACTTTTTGACAAGTCATCACTATTCCACTTGTCTCAAAAGTATAAAAATTAGTGAATCATAACCTCTTGTCATATCTAAACTCTTGTTTTGGGTTAGGAAAATATCCTTACCAATAAATCCTCAACATACACTACTGTGAACCTTATTGCTCATAATTTCCTAAATTAGTTTTTCGTTACTTGTAGTCGAACTGAATAGGAAACTTTTAATGTAAAACTATAACCTCCCAACTAGTTAATATCCACTAATGCAATACATTCCTAATACATATCGTTGTTACCAACTCTACATCAGCATATTGATTCCCATGAAAGGTCTATATCAGTTATTGCCATACTGGGAATTGATCAATTCCCCCGAAGGGTCTATCATGATCATCCAAACCTTGAACATTTCCCCTAATGGCCTATCATGGTCAAGCATACTAATCTTTATCCACCCTATACGTGGACAATTTAACACATAACATCCATATATCACATGATCTAAACCTGACGGGTTCAACCCACATAAGTCACATACATGTTTGTTCACGATATGTCATAACGCCATCTAACCATTAGAATGATAAGTTCACAACATAATTGTTGGATTAGGTGTCTAAGCCAATAACTAAATTGGTATACACTTAAATTATTAGCAAAGTCTTTCTGAGTTGCCCTCAAACCTAGTAATTAAATAGGATGACTTTTAGAGAGAGATACCGATTTATTGATTTATTATATGATTAATAAATAAAAATAAATGATTTATTAATATATTATGAGAATAATATATTAATTAGGAATAATATTATTTAAATAAGAGTTAATTAAAATTAATTTTGGGATTAATTGGATTAATTAAAAGGCAGGGACCTAAGCTATAATTGTTCAATAGTTGAACAAAAGGGTTCCAAATCCTTCCCCATTAGAGGTGGACGGTTTTGAGGGAATATTTTAGGGTTTCTAGAATATCCCTTGAAGATGATTAGAAAACCAGATAATTGTCTGATTTGAAATATTATTATTTTAATCAAATAAGGGTTATCTAGGGTTTTCCTAACAACTATAAATAGGCCCTTACCTCTTCATATTTTTGGCCATCACTTATCTCAAGATCATAGCCGAAATTATCCCTCCCCTCTCCTATTTCTTCAAGTTTCCTAGTTGTTAAGGTTTGTGTGTGAACCATCAGAGGCACGAGATTTTTGGTGCTTACTTCCAAGAGCTATTGAAGAAGGATTTGATTAGTTATTTACAATAATAAATAAAAGGTATGTAAATCCTAACCTTTTTTGATTTTTGAAATTATTAGGGTTTCCATAGGGTTCTTTTGATGTTCATAGTTTATAGCTTTCGATAGTGAAAACATAGATCTAGTTAGGTTGCATCTGGACTGAAGGGTTAAGTTATTATCCGTCACATGAATTTTTTTTGGTAACCTATAAAACCTATCAGTGGTATCAGAGGCACATGTTTTCAATTGATTTTCATAATAGGCAGTGTTGTAAAGCATGCCGAGTTGGCCGATTACTCCTCCGAGTACTCGCTACTCCCTCTTGCTGAGGCGAGTTACATAATCCCGAGTACTCCCCGATCGGCCCCTTACGAACTGAGTAGTGCTGTGAAATTCGGTCAACTCGGTGATTAATAGGTATAATATACTTAACAATTTATTATTTAACACACACACACACATGTGATTATTACTACATATATATCTTATATTTTCAGTAAATATTCACGAAGTGAGACCATTATATGTTTTTCATTTTTTGTATATTCACATGTATCCAATTTTGTTATATATTCCAATCAACTTATGATTTTATCTTATGATTTTGACATATATAATTTCCCTAAAAATATTTCTACACAAATTTCCAAATCCGAGTACTCCCCGAGTACTCCCGGGTACTCGCTACTCGGTAGTTGGCCGAACAGGTACTGAGTAACGAAAATTTCGACTTGGGCAAGGGTTCTTGAAACCCTTGCTTCCTCCCTAAGTTTCGAAAATTTAGTAGGGGTATAAGGTTTCCTAATTTGATAATTATTGTTTTAATTGGTTAAAATAGAATAAGTAAAATTGGATAATCGTTATACCCCAATTTTCAAAAAACCTAGTAGGAAAAGGATTAGGATTAAATTTAAATTATTTAATTAATAGTGTAATAATAAATAATTATTTAATCCTTATATGATTTAAATTAATTTAATTAGTACTTGATTAAAAGATAAATTATAATTATAATTGGTTTATTTTTAAAATTAATTAATTTTTATATTAATTTTCGAAAATTTAAAATTAAACCCAGTATTTTAGAAAAGGTTTAAAATATATTTTATACCACATATATATATATATATATATATATATAATTAAATGTTTAATATATTATATGTATAAGACAAAGTCCGTCAAATCAATAGTAGGTCTCATTCACGAAGTCATACTATAAGGAGAGTTTAAGGAAGCAACATATAAAATGACCGTCATTGAGTATCCACTATTACCTACCGCTCTCTTGTATGGTGTAGGCTTGTTAGCGTAACAAGTTTGATATGACATAATCTCATTAATAAGTATAATGATATAAAGTAACTAAACTATTTTTAAAAAATCTCACTCTTAGTTACTTTAGAAAAACTGTGAAAAGTATGCTAATCCATAAAACTACACATTATGCTTTACATGTAGTTAGTGGAGTGTGTGTGCTTAACCAACGCACTAATAGTGACTATAACGAGTAATAATAGGCATCTCGAAAATTATCATTGTTAATGGGGCACGTATGGTTAACCGACACATTAATTAGAGATGATAAATGAGATCGAGAGTGCCAAACATATTTATATGGTTTATTCATATCTTGATTTTGATCATCGGTATCTCAGTAAAAAAACAGAAGAACATAATCTGAGAGTAGACATGCCATTGATAGATTCAAAAAATCTAAAAAGATCTAAGAGTTTCATAGTTCAAAATTGGTGAATTGCTTTTACCTACCTTCATAAATTCATGATAAGATTACGACATCCCTTTTCTTAGTTGTGAATTGTTGTATTGGATCCTAGCCTTAAATATTATTATGGGTTAAAATATTGAGGATTATTATCATCTAACTAAAACTACTTTTTCTTTATAGATATCTACTTTTGGTGATGCTTATGCTCCTCAAAACTCTACCCACTGCTTTTCACTACTCTCAATTGTGTCTAAGGTGACTTTGGATGGCAACAACTACAATGATTGGATGTGCAACATCAAGATGGCTCTTCGATACATGGGCAAAGAGTATACCCTTGAGAAACAACTTATCGAGATCGATGAAGCCACTGCTACACCGGAATAAATAGCCTACTACAAGAAACATTATGACGATGAGACTAAGGTTGCTTGCATCATGGTTGCCACCATGATACTTGAGTTGCAAAAGTTCAATGAGGACTAGTGGCCATACGAGATGAACTTGGATCTTGTGGAAAAGTTTCACTAGAGAGCTCGTCAAGAAAAGTATGAGGTTGTCAAAGCTCTAATGGGTTCCAAATTAAAGGAAGGAGAGTCTGTCTGCAACCACGTGCAAAGAATGCAACAATATGTGGAACACCTTGAAAATCTTAATGTGAAGTTCACGAGGAGTTGGCCATTGTGAAAAATTGTCTTGATCACTGTGACCGCTACCTTCACCTAAAGGATCCCAAATACTCTCAGCAAAGGTTTGTAGATATTCCCACCCTCCAAGAACTAGGAGTTTATGATGGCGTCTTTAGGTTGTTTAGAAATAAAGGTTAGGAGAGTCTTCTTACCTTGGCACCAATGGAATCGTATAAAAACACAACTTTTGAATTCTTACAATCTTTGGAATTCAATGACAATGCCAAAAGTCTCTCATTCATTCTCATGAAATTGCAAATTTTTCCGAGTCTAAATGATCTTAGTAGGTTTGTTTGGGATTTCTACATACAATACTTATGGTCCCAAATTAGGATATATACGAGAGAAAAATACCCCTTTCAAACCCCAATCCAAAGCCTTTTGGAGGGAAATCACGGGACTTGATGTGTATGAGGCTCGATCCGCCAAAGCATCCTAAATCATCCATCCGGTCTTAAGGGTGTCTCTCCGAATTATTGTTGATATTGTCTCTCCCCCCAAAAGACGTTAGCAGAGCCGGTAAAATGGAGCTAGAAATTCTTTGGTGCATGGTCATCGGCTTGAAGAGACCACATTTTGGCGCATTCCTTGCTTCCAAACTTCTCAAGGTCTCCACTAGCGATTTCGGCCCTACCCATTGTGGTGGCATTATCACTTATCTTGCCACCCGCCTTACATGTGCTGAGATTTTTTAGAGCAAGTGCCAGAATCTTGAAAAAATCACACAAGGCTCCAACACCATCACATCCAATGTCCTTGTGGCTTCATCTTTCTTCCGTAGAGAAAATGACAGTAGTCTCACATGGTTGGTGTAGGGTGCACTACAAGAAAAAGACCCTTTTACGACGTGCAAAACACGACGCTCTTTGATTTATGTTACGCATTAGAGAGCGACATTAAAAAGTGTTATCTCTTCAAAAATTTTAAGGATTTAGGTCGTGTATTACTGAGTGCCCTTAAATTAGTGTCTCATGTAAAAATATTAAAAACACAGAAGGCACTTGTGCGTCGTCTGTGAATGTCGTTTTATATTTTTTTTAAGAAATGCGCGTCTCGGAGGGAAAATGAAATCCCTAAATTTTTTAAACCCCACCTTCTTCTCCCTCGTCTCTACCCCTCTTTTCCTCTTCTAGCCTCAAATTAAGGATCAATTGCTTCACATCATGTTTTAGGTTAAGTGTTTGAGATTTCTTCCAAATCGACCCTCACACTAAAATTATGGATCAATTTTTTAAACCCCCACCTTCTTCTCCCTCGTCTCCACAAACACACCGTCATCGGATTCCTTCGCTTCTTAGGTGCTCCGAATTCTCCATTGCTTCTTCTTCAGACTTTCCTTACACAGTGTTGTTCATGGGTTTAGCTTAATCCTTTACCGGGGTTAGCAAACACCTTTATCACCTATTAATTTCATATATATCATTGACCGTGTCTTTCGATTCTTCCCACCACTCTAATCTCTAGTTTTTATTTTGTTTCCACCTCCTCCCATCTTTCAATAACCGTTCTTCTTCATCACCTTCTCTTTTTCTTCTTCTGCGAGGGTTTTCGGAATAACTTTCTTCATCCGCAAATCCGGCCTTGAACCACCAATATTCTCGCCTCCATCGTCAGCAGTGAGAGTGATCTACTTGGACCCTGAAAAATAGAGCAACGAAGGGGAAGATGTGGTGGTGTTCTTGTGTCTAATTGATTTCAGCCCCTTCGCGACCACACATAGTTCCCATCAAAAATTATGTTGCCCTCACCGTCTCTTTTATCAAATACCGGTTACACCTCCTTCATCAATTCATCATCTTTCTTCCCCATCGGCTACGGCTCTACTGTATCGATGCTTTCTCGACGTTCTGGTTACTAACACTGGTGGTAGAAGAAGAAGGTGGATCGGCGGTACCATACCAAGCGGCTATACAGGTAAACTCCAACTCTCTCTCGATTTTTGCCTTTTTTCAGTAAAAACCGATTAATTTGAGGTTAGTTAGGGTTTTTCCCTTGCTCCTCAGTCCTCGACTCTTCTCAGCGATTTTTGTTGTATGCCCCACCGACTTTGGTGAGCTCTCAACCAAATTAGTTGTCTGAGTGTTGAGTGACTGGAAAAGAATATGTTTTGTAGGGTACTAAAATGTGCATCTCTATAGATTTGTAAGGTTGATCTTACTCTGATTCTTCATAACCCCTTCCCTAGTTCTCATTTCTTTATCATACCTTAGTACTACATTCATTATTGTTCTTCTACTGATCTATGAAGCAATTTGTTTTGAACAGGTTCTTTCTGATGGATTACTTAGACAAGCTACATACACAACAACCAGACTTGGTACATTCAGGTACACCATTAATGGTTCGTTAACCAAAAAAACACAGATTTATTGTTTTTTGGTTGTTTATGTGACTCTTTAATTACTTGATAGGATTATGAGAAACAAGGCACTTGAAGCCAACGATGGAAAGACATTACCTTTATATCAAAAATCTTTCTGCGGTCTGAAAGCTGGTGCTATCGGAGCCTGTGTAGGAAGCCCTGCTGAGCTGGCACTCATCCGTATGCAAGCTGATGCCAACCCAACGTAGTAACTACACAAACCCATTCCATACCCTCTACAGAATCACTGCAGATGAAGGAGTTTTAGCTCTCTGGAAAGGTGTTGGTCCCACTGTGGTTAGGGCAATGGCATTGAACATAGGCATGCTTGCTTCCTATGATCAAAGTGTTGAGTTCTTCAAAGACAATCTTGGTTTTCTGAAGCAGCTACAATTGTAGGTAAGATCAAGGTGTTGTTTCCTTTTTTTAACTGTAAGAAGAGTGCAGCAGAGTCAAGAAATCCGGCTTCACAAAATGTAATGATTCTTATATTCAATAGGTATGTGGAGTCTAGGTTTCAAAAGGGGATGGATATGGCGTCATCAAGTGGGTCACAGGTTTCTGCTAGACTTGTGATTTCACAAAACCAAATGGGTTGTCTGTTGGGTAAAGGTGGGTCCATAGTTGCAGATATGAGAAAGATGACTGGTGATTTTATAAAGATAGTTGGTGATCATGAAGTTCCTAAGTGTGCACCTGAAACTAATCAAGTAGTGTTGGTGAGCACCATTTCTTGCATTTAACCAATTTACTATACATACAAATTATCTGTTATAATTTTATTTTTATTTTTAAGAAAAGGTGACAGGAGAGATGATAAATGTAAGAGATGCTTTATACAGTGTTACTGGAAGACTAAGAAACAACTTATTCTCAAATAAAATGTCAAATAGCCATGAAACTGGAACTGGACCAAAAAGGGTACATATACACACCATCAATCTTCTGTTGCCATGTCACATTATCCTAATCAGCATAATACTAATTTAACTCAAGCTATGGATAATCTCAAACTCTCAAGTAGTAGCATAGATCGTCCTATGACACCTGGAAAATGGCACCTTCCGGTATTATTCTTTTTTCTTTTTTCTTCTTCCTATTTTTGATGTTTGAGAATTGAATTGTTTCTTTATTTATTTCAGATGGGACAAGATATTAGCACAGGGTCAACTTCTGTAGGTAGATCTGCTGCTATAGTGAGTAACATGAGTGTGGAAATTCTAGTACCCTAAACTGTCATTGCTTTGGTTTATGGGGAGAATGGAAGCAACCTCACTCGTTTAAGACATGTAATTGGAATTGGAATTCTACTTCCATATACTTTTCTATTATAGCATTGAAAATTGGTTTGTTGACTGCTATAAATAAATAAGCATTTTGGTTTTATGTAAAAGCAGATTTCGGGTGCAAAAGTGGTTGTGCATGAGCCACGTTCAGGAACAAGTGATCACATTGTGGTTATTTCAGGTACTCCCAATGAAACCCAATCTGCTCAGAGCCTCCTTCAAGCATTCATACTTGCGGACCAATCATAACAAACAACCAAAATCACACAATTTATCTTACATACAGCAAAAACTAATTTCGTTACATCTTTTGTCTTTTTGAAACTAAGCCCCAATGAATTAATTCAAAGTAACTGTAAACATCCCGTAAGTTATAGCATCTTGTATCATAAACATTGGGGGGTTTTGGTCTAACATACAAGAAAAGTAAAACATGAAAAATGTAGACTTTGTGATTATGGATGAATCATGCTGCTTCTTTTAGTATTATCTCAACATTATCATGATGTAAGCCAGCCCCCCTCCCCCACCCCCAAATATGTATTATTCTTTCATTTTCATTTTATACATCTTATCTTTCTGTCTTCTTTCAGGAACCACCAAATTTCATAGTTTGAAGATTCGTATAATCAATAAACATATCTTCATCGTTTTTCTTGTGCAACTACTGTGAGGAAGGAAATCTCTGATGAGACTGATCGTGAGAGAGGACGAAGCAAACAGATTTCATCAGTTCATATATATCTCAGTATCTATTCTCCTAATCGTGAGATATTTAACCTTTTACTTAAAGATAGTATTATTAACTTTAAGTTCTTTACTTATTAACAGTTAACTCACTTAATAATGTATGATGTTGACAGTTGTGAACTTAACCTTGGTCGATCTTCCTGGTTTGACAAAAGTAGTTGTTGGTGAGTTTAGCATCTTAAATTATTATTCTTATTTTTTTTTCAATATTAGATAACTTCAAATTGGGATGTAGCAAATGTGTCCCTAATTTCTGGAAGATTGTTTGTGTTAGCATTTGATGATAAGGATTAGGAGGGCATTTATGTCTTTTTTTTATAACTCTTTTTATAAAAAATATTTATAAATCTTTTTTTATAAATCTTGTTTCTTGTCGTTTGCTGCCAAGGTATAAATTATTCTTATATAAATTGAAATTGTAAATTTTTATATTCTTTTTTATAAATCTTTTTATATTTTATAAAAAAATAGGCTGTGGGAAAGGTGTTGCCAGAGCTAAATGGAAAGCTTACTGGAATGGATTTTAGGGTTCATGGTTTGATGGGTTTAACCAACCAAATAGTCTTACGTTATGTTCCACAATTGCCCCTGATGCAGGCACGATGCTCTCAACTAGTCGGCCATCAAATCTTCTGAATACACCAACTGGTATGATGATGATGTAATACCTTTTCTTATTTTGCTCGCTAAAAGACACAACTGTGATGAAATTTGGGCACACAATGCACTCAGAATGCTATCACGAGATGATTAAGCGTAATAAGTAAGTCAATCTAAACTTGTCTTGGATTAGTTCATTTCCAAATCTTGTGAAATTTTAGCTAAATTTCAATGGATATTATTACAGATACTCTTGTCCCATATGCTCAAAATCAGTAATGGATATGTCTATGATGTGGAGAGACTAGATGAAGAGGTGCAACTATTGAATCTGTGACTGTGAAAATTTAATTTTAAACAACAAATTCTTGATCATCTTTCGTTTCTATAAGTTGGTTTGTTTTGTAATTCTCAGATTGAAGCTACCGTGATGCCTGAAAATTACAGACAAAAGAAGGTATTATATTACGAGTTTCTTGAATTTTGAATCTTAAAGAGATTGAAAGAGTATAAGTGAATGGATAAATGTGAAAATTGCAGGTTTGGATCTTATGTAATGAGTGCAATGACACTTCAGAGTTTCTTGAATTTTGAATCTTGAAGAGATTGAAACTGTTAAGTTTTAATGTAGTTCTTTCTCCACTTCACTTGTGTTGTGTGTGGATTGATTGATTTGGGGAATAGAGAGTCTTCCAAATATGAAGAAAGCTCCTACTTCAGGATACTTTTGGACAGCAGAGATGCGTCAAGGTAACATAACATATCTATTTATTGTTGGAGTCTTTATATATTAAGTAGACAAATTGCTATAAAATGACAGAAAGTCAACGCCTCCAACATGAAGTATACATATACTTCCAATAATTTTGATGGTTTGCAATGCCAAAAATTTCCGTTTCTGATTATCGTCTTCTCTTTCTATTGCCATATGCTCACACAAATTTATGTAGCTGATTACACATTCATTTAATTATGAAAGTTTTGAAGTTTTTGATGGAAAAGAATAGTGTTAATGCTCTTCATAGAAAAGTATGTTGGTATTTTAGGAAATTTGGCTAATAATTTAGTTAATTATATAAAAAATGTTGAAATGTTACATTTGTCTACTATTGGAATGATTATTTGTATGACATTAAATTTTGTGCAATGTATTTTTTTTGTATATGGTATTTTATTTTTTATTATGAAAATGCAAATTTAATTTGAAAATTAGTATATCTATAAATAATTTTTTTTAAAAAAAAATTAAAATTACGATACGCAAAAATGTGTGTCGTCTTTATTTATGACATGGCCTTTCTTGACAGGGGCTTCCTTGATACGCATTGTGTGTCATAAACACGCGCGTCGTAAGATTACGACACGCAAATGCGTGTCGTCTTCCTTTATGACAGGGCCTTCCTTGATACGCATTGCGCTTCATAACCGCGCGTCGTAAATGCGCGTCGTCTCTCTTTATGACAGGGCCTTCCTTGACGCGCATTTGCGCGTCGTCTGAGCATTTTACGACGCGCAATGAGCGTCGTAAAAGGCTGTTTTTCTAGTAGTGGTGAGCCCTATTTCCGAGTTTCTGCTGGGGACGTCAGTTCCCTCTAGCTCCAGAAGGACATCACTTAGACTCGATGGTGTTTTGCAAATTCCATTCCACATGCCCCCGAGCCCATATCGAGAGCTCCCGAGCGGCTGGTCGTCGACCACGAAGATGACGCTCGTGCTAATCTCCCTATCCCCCCGCTCACTCCACTCTTCCCACTGTAGGGGGATCCACTTCTGTTGCCCCGGAAGAGACCCCATGTTACTTCTACACCCGGCGGGCGACTCAGTACCATGACACATACATGATGCATTTTGATCACCTTGATCAAGTTATTGCCGACATTTGCGCTAATTTGTCTGCAACCAACGCCTTCTTTCAACAATTGACCCAAACGTTACAAGAACCCCCCCCCCCCTACTAGGTTGCCCTACCCTCTCTGATCATCAAGGATGATGATTAATATTAAGCCTTGAGAGGGGGTCTTTGTACATTAGGTTCTAGTTTACACATGCATTTCATCGAAAACATTTCAAATGCATATATATATATATATATATATATATATATATATATATATATATATATATATATATATATATATATTTCAATTTTTTTCTTCTTTTTCTCAATTTCTTTGCATTTCGCATAGTTAGTCACAAAAAAAATTACAAAAAGATTTTGTATTCAACTCTTTCTTAGTTTTTATTTTTTTAAATTTCGATTTTTTTTTTCTGTTTTTAGCATTTTTATCTTTTTGCATATTAAAAAAATCAATCTAAAGGAACCAAATCTTCTTGAATCTGTTGAAGTGGTAAATGAGTCATGGCTTGAGATTAGAACTTGTTCGTTTTTCATTAAAAAAATCTTGAAGCAATCTAATCACACAAGAACACATCTCTCGAAGCTACTCGTGCAAAACAAAAAATGATGAGGTTATGAACACCGAAACATAACATCAGGTATAGGTTAGCTTTAGGAACACACGATCGGTCTTATGAGTAGTAAGTGCTCAATCATACCCAAACTCCAAATTCAAAAGAATAATAAATGAATATAAAATTTCAGTGACTTGAATCTTCCAGCGCTCAAAAAAGTCTTTTCTACCTATTCGCTTCTAAGTATCCTGCCTGGGGACATTGTTTCCAACTATATTTACATGTCTTTGCATGTTTACATCAGTCCCCCAAAAAATGCATTAGAAGTCTCTCACGGTAATAGACCGTGAGATGCCCCAACAATAGAAAAGTCAAGGACGAAAATATAAAGAATTAGGCCGAACAAATAACTTAAACATGTAGATATGGTACTCTCCCCTCACAACTATACTCACTCCTCTGTTTATGTCGCATCAAAAAAAGAAGGAAAAAATAGATAAAAAAAAGAGTAAAAAAAGTCAATAAGTGGACAATTCCACAAGTTTTGAGTCAAGACTCAATAAGTGGACAATTCCACAACACTTGAGTTGCATAAATGAACATAGCCAGGAAATAAGTTTGGCTGTCAAAAGATCCCCTTGGACTTGAACTTGAACTTATGACATCGGGGCTATCTGTGAACTATTTTAACTAGTGTAAGTGGTTTGAAACATGTAACCAATCTGGTTAATATTAGGGAATTTTTAGCAAATATTTTTTTAGAAAAAGATTGTTGTTAGTCAACAAATAGTTGGAGTCAGTCATTGTCATGCTTTGTAAAATGAAGATGATTGAGCATGTTTTTCGTCACATGTTTTCACAAGAGTGAGACCATAATTTGTTCCATGTGCTAACCCAATACCGGTAAAGTGAACAAGGTTGTAACTTTTGATTTTTTTGAGTTGTGTTACGGAGTGGCTAAAAATCTTATGTTGAATGTTATATATCTTTGTAGGGTTAATTCCAAGTTATCTCAAGGCACGACATGTACACTTTCGATTGTATGACACAATGAGGTTAATTAGATTGAATTTGTTCGTTTTGTTTTGTTTATTGCATTAATGTTTGAAAAAAAAATTCTTTGAAGCTTTGTTAATCTTTTTGTACATATGTTATTTTCATTAGTTTTTCTTTTATTGCATGCATTCACTCTTAATTCCCTTTAGGTCCTTTTTATTCCTTCTGTTCTTTTCATCTTAGTTTCTCTTTAGTCACCTATCTTCTTCTCTAGGGTGATTCTTAATTTTTTTTTTATTTCTTGAGGACAAGAAAGTTTAAGCTTGGGGAGGTTTGATAAGTGCATTTTATGCACCTATTTTGCATGTTTATTTTTGTCATTTCATAGCATTCTACTTCATAATTCTTGTATTTAGTTAATTAATTAGTCAATTGAATATTTTATTAAGAATTTCTGTACTTCATTAATTTTGATTTATTTTGTAGGCATTAGGGAGCTTGGAGCATGGAACATGGAGCATGGAGCATGGAACTTGGAACATGGAGCATGGAGCATGGAGCATGGAGCATGGAGCATGGAGCATGTAACATAGAACTTGGAACATGGAACATGGAGCATGGAGCTTTGGAGCATGAAGAGAAGGTGAGTCGGTCATGCCATGGAAGAAAATATGAAGACATAACCCAAGTCATTGTTGCATTATCATCATAGCGAACGAATTCGTTTGAAACACAGTTCATGTCATACTAACACGGGTCGTGTTTTTCCTTTCTCATCTTATATTTGAGCAACATGAGTCATGGTGAAGCTAGATTGAAGAATGAGCCAACAATGAAGACTTATTGGAATTTTAGAAAAAAGAATGGGCCATGCTAAAAACACACAGTCAAGACACATGACAATGCCAAAAACACATGGGTAAAAGGCATGGCCATGCAAAAACGCATGGTCTCATGGAATCCACGTGAACAATTAATTTTGGTGCTAAACTGGAGGGGATAGACACTTATCACAGACAGACGGTTTTTGGAGCTTTCTCTGGCGATTTTGGGAGATTTTTGGGAAATTTTGAAGGCTACTAATCATTACAAAAACTTTTGATTTCCTTTTTTAAGCATTAAATATTTCAATTCCATCTTTCTTTTTGATTGATTTGTTCTTAGCCATGTGTGGCTAAGAAACCCAAATTTCCAGTTCTTGTTCAAAACATGTTGATTGCTTGACTTTAAGCATATGATTTGATGTTTGATTTGTGATTCTATTATAGCGATTGTGTTTTTGTTTAGACTATAATCCTTGAATTTGATTTGTGTTTGATTGACCACTTTCATGAATTGAAATTTTGTGTAGTTAATTAACTTTTAGGGCACCTAACCATTCTATTACGTTAATAATTGGTAACAAACAATAAGTTTTCTTATTGTAAAACATATATCACATGTTTTCACACTTTCGAGCGTATGAGAAGAAATAAACATTGTTGGGAAGCTTGTACAAAACTTAAATGCGGTTTTTCAATACAATCTAAGAGGATGTTTGGGTTGAATTAGTAAAGCTAGGTCTAGCCAAACAGCCTGTTTTGGTTAGATAATTTGGCAAGCAGGAGGTATTAGAGCGTGTTAATATCTTTCAGTACCAACTTAGAATAACAATCATGAATTACATCAGGTCATTATCAAGTTGAACAACGACGTTAAGAACTAGAACTAGAACCATTCAGTCAAATTGTTTACAAGTTTATTTCATTTTCTAAATGTTTTTAAAGTAAATTGTTATTTTATTATTTTACTTTTGCAAACAAAACCCCCTTTTGTGATCACTATACCTTGTGCAAAGAGGTATAGACTTTTATCCCGTGTCTCTGTGGTTCGATCATGCTTGCCTTGTACTGCTTTTTAGTGTATTAAAAGCAGTGTATTTGGAGTCCATTGTACCCTTATTATTTTTTGGGTTTGACAGGACTAACAATATGATTACGGGGAGCTATTTTCCAATCCCAATTGAGGCCATATTGATTTAGCCTATCTGAAACAACACAAGATTTTCTTTTCTCCAGAGCGTAAATGTTAGGAAATCGGGAAGCAACTGACACATCATTCAACCAAGGATCTTGCCAAAACAACAAATTAGATCCACAACCCACCTTACAAGAGAAAAATAGTTTTTAGATCAATACCAAGATTATCAAGGTTTTTGATAATACTAGAAATATTTCGCCAAACACCAAGAGATGATTTTTTAGCAAAAGTGATGGATGGTTTTTGATTGAGATTATGAATTCCCTGAATAACTTTGCTCCAGATGGACTCGCTATTAGTTTTAAGTCGCCATAACTATTTAGCAAGAGAGTAATGTTAAGACTCCGAAGTGATCCCACCCCTAATCTGCCATTATATTTGGGACCAAGGACGGTTTTCCATGTAACCCAACAAATCTTGTTATTCTCCTCACAACCTCCCTACAGGAAATTACAGCTAATTCTCTCTAGTGCATCAATAACACAAGAAGGAGCTTAAAAACCCGAGAAGTAAAATAAAGGGATACTTCCAAGGACCGATTTCACTAAACTAAGCCTTCCACAGAAAGATAGTGTTTTACATTTCCAATTGGACAATCTACCTCGAACCTTGTCAATAACAATTTTCTAGCTCTTCTTAAGTGCCATATTTTCCCCATAGTCACCCCCAAATAAACGAAAGGAAACGAAGCGACCTCACACCCTAATATACGCGTGCAATTATTTACCTCGATATTACTGACACCAATGCCATAAACTTTAGATTTTTGAAAATTGGCCTTTAGCCCCTAAATGGCATGAAAACATTTGAGCAACGAGACATGTTGGCAAATTTGGATCTAGTCCATTCACCTAGAAAGATTGCATCGTCAGCGTAAAGGAGGTGTGATATGCTTGAACCGTTATAAGGAATTTGGAGCCCCTGAAAACTGTATGGTTGCACCGTGGATTTCATGACAACATTCAAGCCTTCCATTGCGATGATAAAAAGAAACGAAGATAAGGGATCGCCTTGGCGGACTCCTTTGGTGATAGAGAACTCTTGAGAATGAGATCCATTGATTAACACAAAAGCTCTAGCATACGAGAGACATCCCCTGATCTAGAACCGCTATCTGTTGCCAAAACCCAATTGAAACATCGAAGAATCCAGGTAGTTCCAATTAAGTGAATCGAAAGCCTTGTCGAAATCAATTTTGAAAAGGAACGCCTGTTTTTTACACTTTCTAACCCAAGAAACAATTTTGTTTATAATAAGGGATTCATCTAAAATATTGCGTCCCTCAATGAATCCAGTCTAGACCTCATCCACCACCGAGCCGATTATCTTTTTAATTCTGGATGCAAGGGCTTTGACAATTATATAAAAATCTAATCAACTCAACAATTCCCAACTTCATAATTTCATTTAATCATGAAACAGATGGTTTATACATCAACAGATTACAAAAGAAACCTTACTACATAAACCACTCACACTCATATGAACTGGAGAATCTATGTGATCTAAGAACAAAGAAACGTTATGAACAAACCCTAATCTGTTACACTGAACGAGAGAAAAGTAGGTGAACTCATAAAATATCTTGAGAGAATGAATCAACTTATCGGTTCAGCTAGAATATATACCCGGGTCATAACTTCATGAATATATCCATAACCCGAGCTACAACTTGCGTATAAACCCGTTTTCTCCTACACTTTACAAGACACACCCATACAAAAATACATATAATACCATTTCTACCCTGTGAATAACAAAGATTAATGTTTAAGTTTGATCTAAACCTTTACTTTTCTCAACATGCCCCCTCAAACTAAACATTAATCTCAAAAATAATTTCCAGTTTGTAACACCCGAGTTCGGAAGTGCAAGTTCAGGGTTCTTAGTGTAAATATGGAAGGCCGACTTGGCGAGTCGATGGATAGACTCGGCGAGTCGAGTCGCGATTCTAGTCACACGTTAAGTGATCGATTCGGCGAGTCGGAGGCTAGACTCGGCGAGTTGGTGCTGAAGAGAGAAAAACCCTAATCTTCGGGGTTGCACCCTATTTAAAGGACTTAATGCCCTCCCCTCAGTCCCCTTAGCCCCTTTTGAAGTCCAGAAACCCTAAATCCGTTTGTGAGAGCATTGAAGAGTATTTGGAACCTTGATAAGTGCTTGGTGAAGAGATCTTTGAAGATTAAGAAGGTTGGAGAAAGGGTCTTTGCAAAGATTTGGTTCATTCTTCAGTTGGAGTTTCCTTTTGAGGTAATAATTCGTTGCTTGAGCTTTTGTTCATCTAGATCTATCAATTGTAGGGTTTTTGGGGCATAAATGAGGTCCATCTCGAGTTTGGTGTAAGATCTGAGGTTGCTACCTCAGATATAGGCTTGTAATGACCCTAGGATCCATAAAGTCTATGATCAAGAGATGTAGGTGAAGTTCTTTTGTCCTAAGCCTTAGACGAAGAGTGTATTATGCTTAGATCTCTTTGGATTCACGTAAAGTTTGCCACTTTACGTGATGGATGGGTTGTAGGGGATTAGATCTATGGATTGGAGCCCCTGCATGGCTTGGAAAGCCACTATATGGATTAAGAACTAGAGGCACTCGACGAGTCACATGGGTGAACTCGGCGAGTTGGATGAAGATAGGCAGGAACTCGACGAGTTGGAAGAACAACTCGGCGAGTCTATTGAAGATTGCATTGGACTCGACGAGTCTGGTTGTGGAATCCTAACCTTTTCTGGTTAAGTCGTGAATCGGTGAGTCGAAGGATGACTCGGTGAGTTAAGCATGAAGGGACTCAGAGTTCGTGGGACTCGGCGAGTCTTGGGGCGACTCGGCGAGTTGGGTCGCGATATGGGAGTGTTCAGGGCCTAGGGACTCGATGAGTCAGCGGGCTGACTCGGCGAGTAGAGTCAGTCAGGAAGTTTGACTTTGACTGAGGACTTTGACTTTGACCAAGAGTTGACTAGTTGACTTCCAAGGGTATTTTGGTAATTATTGGTATTTATGGAGTTCAGTCATTTGGTATTGATCAGTGGTGGAGTTCGTGTCTGAGGTTGGAGCAGCGTGATCTTATCTCTTCAGTCAACAGTTGCGAGGTGAGTTATCCTCACTATACTAAGGGGTCTAAGGCACCAAGGCCGACCCATTGGATTTGATAACCTAGTAGTTGTTGATATGTTGAGTTGAGTTAGTAATGTATGCCAGTTGATATGCTAGTCGGGTAGATCTGTAGGACTGCCTGTGATACTGATTGATTACCTATATGTGCAATTATCTGTTACATGTCGACATGTTATGTGGGATGGGTTGAGGTTGTACTGCTCCGTGCGGTAGCCAACAAACCCTAGAGTATTCCAGATATGAGCTGAGGGCCCGGTAGGCATTCTAGACTCATACTGAGGACTCGGGAGTATTCTAGATATGAGCTGAGGGCCCGGTAGGCATTCCAGACTCATACTGAGGACTCGGAAGTATTCTAGATATGAGCTGAGGTCCCGATAGGCATTCCAGACTCATACTGAGGACTCGGGAGTATTCCAGATATAAGCTGAGGGCCCGGTAGGCATTCCAGACTCATACTGAGGACTCGGGAGCATTCCAGATATGAGCTGAGGGCCCAGTAGGCATTCCAGACTCATACTGAGGACTCGGGAGCATTCCAGATTTGAGCTGAGGGCCCGGTAGGCATTCCAGACTCATACTGAGGACTCGGGAGCATTCCAGATACGAGATGAGGGCCCGGTAGGCATTCTAGACTCATACTGAGGGCTCGATGGCATTCCAAATACGAGCTGAGGGCCCGATAGGCATTCCAGACTCGTACTGAGGGCCTAGGGGTAGTCCAGCTTGTAAAGCTATGGACCCAGTACATGCTGTTCTGTTTTGATTGATATGATATGCTAATGTTGATATTGCTATGTGGACTGTATGTGTATCGGTATTTTGGGGGTAACTCACTAACCATTCGGGCTTACAGTTTCAGTTTATTGTTTCAGGTACATTAGGGGATCGTGGCAAGGCACAGGCGTGATCATACAGCTCCTCACTTTTTATGACTATGTTTCTGGGATACTCTAATATTCTACATTTTGAAAACAAGTTTGTAATAACTAATGGTTTTTGGGTTGTTTAAAAAGTTTTAATTTGGCTTAAATTTTTGGGTGTTACACAGTTATTTTTTAAAAACATTTACCATATTAATTCTATCCGCAATATATTCATGTTGACTACTACCAAGAGACTTAGTTAAAATATCTGCATTTTGTTCTGAAGATAAAATTTTATTAACTTTTAATACTCCATTTTCAATTTTTTCTCTTACAAAGTGCAGATCAATTTCAAAGTGTTTAGTTCTTTCATGGAAAACAGGATTTGAAGCAAGTTTAATTGTTGACTCATTATCACAAAAAATATTTACTGGTAACTTTGGTTTTATATTCAAATCAAAAAGCAATTTTAGAATCCATATAATTTCACAAGTTATGCTACCTAGGGCCCTGTATTCAGACTCAGTGGAGGAGCAAGAAACAGTACTCTGTTTTTTGCTCTTCCAAGAGACAAGGCACCCTCCTATATATACAAGATAACCTGTTACTGACTTACGACTAAACAAACATTTAGCCCAGTCAACATCTACAAATCCAACTAGATCAAAAGAATTTGTCTTTATTAAATGAATCCCTATTCCTGGAGCATTTTTCAAATACCTTAATAATCTGAAAGCAACATTAACATGAGATTTGTAAGGTCTATGCATGTATTGACTTAACAACTGAACAACATAAGAGATATCAGGTCTTGTAATGGTTAGATAAATCAATTTTCCAATAAGTTTTTGATATTCAATAATATCAACCAAATAATCTGATTTATCTAGGTCTGATTCTCTTTTAATTACAAGATTAGACTCTAAAGGGGTTTTAACAGGTTTACAAGCAAGCATTCCAAATTCATGAAGTAACTCCATACAATATTTCCTTTGATTAAGACAAATACCATTTTCAGTTCTTAAAACTTCAATACCAAGGAAATACTTCAGATCACTAAGATCTTTTATTAAAAACTGTGATTTAAGAAAATCTTTAACATTATTTAACTCAATTTTATTGTTTCCAGTTAAAATAATGTCATCTACATAAACAAGAAGAATCACAAAAGAATCTTGAAAAACTTTAACAAATAAAGAATAGTCATTCATGCTTTGTTTGAATCCAAAATTAGAAAGAGAAGAACATAATTTCTCATTCCATTTTCTAGGGGTCTGCTTAAGTCCATAAAGAGATTTTAACAATGTACATACTCTAGTATCACCCTTTGAGTGATATCCTTCAGGTTGACTCATGAAAACACTTTCAGATAAGTTTCCATACAAAAAAGCATTATTAATGTCACGTTGAAAAAGGGGCCAAGAATTATGAACAGCCAAAGAGAGAACTACTATAACTGTCACAATTTTAGCCACAGGTGAGAAAGTTTCTTCATAATCTATTCCTTCCCTTTGATTATATCCTTTAGCAACAAGTCTAGCTTTATATCTTTCTATATCTCCATTAGATTTGTATTTAATCTTATATATCCATCTACAACATATAGCTTCTCTATCACTAGAAAGATCAGTAATTTCCCAAGTATTATTTCTATAAAGAGCTTCCATTTCCTCATTCATGGCTTTAACCCAATTTGGATAAAGGGCGGCCTCACTGTAGCTTTTTGGTTCAATAGTTTTATTAAGACTTGAAAGAAAACAAAAAGTATTATTATCAAGAGTTGAATAATTGACAGACCTCTCTATACTATATTTATGTTTTCCTTCAATAACATAGTCACTAAATCTAACTGGCATGTGAATACTACGTCCATATCTAGTTTCCCTAGTTGACAAACTATCAGAAGGATTAGAATTATTTATAACATTTTTCTCAGTCAATGTAGAACCTGGAAGCATCTCCACCAGTAGGAGGCACATATGCCTCACCTTTCCAGTTGTTGACATCAGAGGGACAAGTCTCATCCAGGCCATGGTCTGCATTAGCACCATCCAACTGATCGTTGCTATCCAGGTTTTCTATGCTAGTGTCATCAAGAACAGAACTAGAATTTAAAGACTCATCATAGGAAAACAAATCATTTGGATTCATAGGGACATTAGATCTATCAGCAAAAGATGAAGATTTAAGCTTGAAAGGGAACACAGACTCATAGAATTTTACATCCCTGGAAACAAAAATAAGATTTAAATCAAGACTAAGAACTTTGTAACCTTTTTTATCAGAAGAATATCCAAGAAAAATACACTTATCAGCTCTTTTAGAGAATTTATCTGAATTATTTAATTTGGTGGCAAAACATAAACAACCAAACACTTTAAGTTTATCAAAGACTGGAACACTTTTATAAACAAGTTCATAAGGAGAAGCACCATTTAAAACAGAAGTAGGATTTCTATTGATAAAAAAACTGAGATTAGAACAACATCTCCTTAATATTTAAGTGGAATAGCTGACTGAAACATAAGTGACCTTGCAACATTTAAAATATGTCTGTGTTTTCTTTCCACAACTCCATTTTGTTGTGGAGTATGAACACAAGAAGTTTGATGTAAAATCCCTTTTGACTCAATTAAAAATTTCATCCTATTATTTAAAAACTCAGTCCCATTGTCAGACCTAACAATTTTAATTTTAACACAAAACTAATTAAGAAGAATATTAAAGAAAACAACAATACAATCATACACTTCATCTTTTGATCTTAACAAATAGACCCAAGTAGCCCTAGTATAATCATCCATAATGGTTAAAAAATATCTGAATCCTTCTGCAGTTGTCACCCTATAGGGACCCCAAACATCTAGATGAATCAACTCACCAAGTTTAGAAGCAGAGTGTTGACTAACATGAAAAGGTTCTCTAGTCTGTTTAGCTTTATGAAAAACATCACATGGAGGAAGACTTTCATTACCAATTTTAAGTTTGGATTTTAAAACACCCAAAGCTTGATCAGAAGGGTGACCAAGGCTATGATGCCAAGTCAATTTAGACACACAACAAACTGAAGAGGACTTAGAGAGACTAGAAGTAATACCTGAAGGTGCACTATTTATGTAATAGAGACCTCCAGACTCTCTACCATTCCCCACCATCACCTTTGACTGTAAACCCTGAATTTTACAACTATGTTCATTAAACACAACTTCACAATTACTATCTTTACAAACTTTATGGAGAGTAAGTAAATTCACATTGAAATCAGGAACAACAAATACATCAAACAGGGTTAAAGAGTCAGGCAGATTTAGATTACCAATTTTATTAATTTTAGCAGATGTGCCATTAGGATGACTAAGTACTAAATCTAATTTTGATACATCCAAAGTATCATGAAGAAGTGACTCAGAAGCAATCATGTGTTGATTAGCTCCTGAGTCAACAATCCATTTAGGTGAATTTACAGAAGAATTATAAGCTTGAAATAAGCAAGTACCTGCCATTTTGGCACTGACAGAAGACTCTTCACTAACATGTCTATCACCAATCAATTGCAAAAACTTAACATATTGATCTTTGGTGAGTTGATGAAACTCAGAATCCTCATTGAATCAGGAAAATTAGAAGCACTTCCATTTCCAGAAGAAGTAGTAGAAGAATTAGCAGAAAATTTTTTCACAAAATTATTCTGATTATTATTTTCATTTCTTGGTTTAAAATCCTTGGAATATCCAATCAACTTATAACATTTCTCTATAGTATGTCCTTTAATACCACAATTTTTACACTGAACAGTTTGACCATTATTTTTAGTATTAGACCTGTTATTAAATCTGGTATTAAAGGCAGTGGACTGAGACTTTGTCACAGACTGAGATGACTGAAAGGAAGACAAGGATCCATTTCTTTGAAGGGATTCTTCCCTTGACACAATAGAGAATGCAGTTTTTACATTTGGTAAAGGGTCTATTAACAAAATGTGACTCTTAATTTGACTGTAAGAATCATCTAAACCAGATAAGAACTGCATAAGTTTCATGAGATTAGAATGATCTTTAAGTTTAATAGAAGCATCACAAACACACTCAGTTAAGCTAGTAAGACCATCAAATTCCTTACATAAGGAATCAAGCTTATTGAAGTAATCAGACAAAGAAACACCATATTGGCTAAGAGAATTAATTTGTTGGTGAATATTAAACACAACAGACCCATCAGATTTATTATAAGTTTCAAAAAGACTTTCCCAAATTTCTTCTATAACTTCTGAATAATCTTGACTCTGATAAATGGAATCAGAAATAGAAGACAAAAGCCAAGAACAGACAACAACATTAGCCCTATCCCATTTAGACTGTTTGGACTCATCAACTTTACTTTTCTTAAAAGTTCCATCTACAAACCCTAGTTTATTTCTTGCCTTAAGAGCTCTAGAAATAGAACTTCTCCATAGTCTAAAATTTTCATTTCCATTTAATTTTGTTGTAATAATTGATGTAACAACATTATCAGAAGGATGGATGTAAAGAGGATCATCAAAATTAACATGATCATCCTTTCCACTTCCACCAGGTGGATCATTAGAACCACCAGCCATTTAGAACACACAGAAAGAAAACCAAGAACCAAAAAAAAAACAAAAAAACTTAAACAAGACCACACTTCTTGTACTAATATTTAGTCCAGATGGTCACCATATATATCGGGGCCCAAGACAATCAGTACAAAAGAACTATTCAAGAAAAAAGAATTAACCAGGTAAAATGAACATGAAAAGTAATTGACCAGGATCTCCTAGAGCAGATATCAAAAAAAGAGATACCGAAAAGGAATAAGAAACGTTCTCACAGTGATTGAAGCTAACAGAAGAGGAATTGACTCTCCTTATCCGTTCCCTACTAGGGTTTATCGGTGATAAAATCCGACCCCTAGAGAGTTATTTCAGATAAGAAGATTAATCGATTAGGGTTTTTTATCGACGATGATCCTCAAGTCGAATAGGGTTTTCACCAATGACAATCCACGGGACGATAAGATTCTTATCAACCAATGATGACCCATAGGAGAAACCTGCAATCATACAAACACGATTCGCAGTACCAGGAACTAAAGAAAACAAAACAAGTAATATGTTTGATTTAACTTTACAGGAACAATCCAAAAAACAGATCGAACATTAACAGTTTATGTCTCCTCAAAAGAACGATAGCGTTCAGAGGAATACTTAGATCGAAAAAACAAGTAGATTCAACAAACAAGAAACGTAAAAAGAGAAGAAAATACCTGACAATCAGGTGATGAACAAAACTCGTTGAGCGTTATACGAAGAAGAACGAAGCCTTGAGCTCTGATACCATCTAAAAATCTAATCAACTCAACAATTCTCACCTTCATCATTTCATTTAATCATGAAACAGATGATTTATACATCAACAGATTACAAAAGAAACCTTACTACATAAACCACTCACACTCATATGAACTGGAGAATCTATGTGATCTAAGAACAAAGAAACGTTATGAACAAACCCTAATATGTTACAGTGAAGGAGAGAAAAGTAGGTGAACTCATAAAATATCTTGAGAGAATGAATCAACTGATCGGTTCAGCTAGAATATATACCCGGGTCATAACTTCATGAATATATCCATAACCCGAACTACAACCCGCGTATAAACCCGTTTCCTCCTGCACTTTACAAAACACACCCATACAAAAATACATATAATACCATTTCTACCGTGTGAATAACAAAGATTAATGTTTAAGTTTGATCTAAACCTTTACATTTCTCAACAAATTATTTTGTACAAACAACCGATGAGGCTAATGGGCCGGAAGTCGTTTAGAGGGAGTGGATCTTTGACTTTGAGGATTAAAGAGATGAAAGATTAATTACATCCCATGGAGAAATGATATTTAAATGAGTTAAATAATGTGATAATTATCATGCATTTACAGTTTCTATTAATAACTAAAACGGTAAGCATATTGATAATTATCATATATTTACGGTTTCTATAAATAGTTAAAATGATAAGCATGTTTTGGTCTTGTCTTGTCCTATATTTAAAAATTTGTATGTTCATATTAAGTTTTACAACATTATTGATGAACAAAACACACGCAAATATAAACAAAAAGCGAAAGAAAAAAAAATAAAAATAAAACCTTAATCGTTCTCTTCTTAGTGGTTAATAAAAATTATTTTATGGTCATAAATTACGTGGTGTTATAAAAAAATGCTTTTTGGAAAGTATATTAAATATAAATTATTTTTCTGAAAGTTATAAAATATGAACGACATTTTTCTAAAGAGAAAAAAATGATGACTTATCATCTAAAATTTGAAAATAGAACTATTTTTTTTATCAAAAATTCCATAGTTTGTTTACACATACATTCCATTAACCCTAGATAAAATGACAAGAATGCACTACATTATCATTGTTGTTTTTTTGTCCTCATTTAAAGAAAATATTATCTGTAATGTATGATGAATAATTACAAGCTTATATGTTGGTTATCCATGAGGGGATTGACTTGAAGGGTGGGTACTATCAAGTAATGGAGGGAAAATTGGTGATGATTATGTGAGGAGCAATGGCATGCCTTCGAAGCAAAGAGTGCATAAAGTGATACAAATATATGACTATGTCTCACCATTTGTCCTCATCTTAATCTCCCTCATTCGATACTTTGATTCTACTACATTATATTTACATGGTTACTTTGGTCTTTTCATATATAAATGACATTAATAAAAATAATATATTCCATCATATGATATATATGTCTTTTTTTATTTTTTATTCATTCTATTAAGAAAGTACAACCTAGCTAATCAAGATGCTAGTAGTAAAAGAATATAGATAGTAAACATTAGCCCTATATATCCGTGTTTCTATTTGCCAATCACTTTGCAACTTGTAAAATCCATCTACAAACAATTTTAGGTATTTACACGAACATAAATTGATAAAAAAATGCATTAGGTACAACTTGTATACAAGAAATTGCTTTTGTTTGTTGTTATAAATTTGGAAGATGTGACTTTGACAAAGAGTCGCATAATCTTTTAGATATGTCCTCAACCTTATCGCCAACATTGTTGATTTCATAATTCTAAGATTGCCACCTTTATTTTGTTGCTAATGATGGATCAACAGATGTGATAGTTGTTGGTTGCATTGTCCTTACCTCTAATTTGGAACTTCTTAAAAATGAAAGAACTTGTTTGTTCAAGATGTGCATTACATATGTTAGGGTAAATGTATGCAATGGTGGATCTAGAATTTTGATATGTTAGAGGACATAAAAAATATCAAATATCTTTTATCGGGTTGGATCAAAATAGGATATAATAAAAACTACAATTGTAAAACTCATAATAAAATTTTTGTTCATTACAAATATTCCTAACATCATAAACCCATTAGAAATACGTAAACACAAGCACAAAAAGAAACATATTAATACATTTAAGTTTTATTAACCCGACATTTTCATTATCTATTTCTCTTATAGCCTAGCCCAAATTGGTTAAGGAGCTTAAGTATTTAAAAAAAATTATGTAATTTTTATGTATTGGTCGGATCAACATGCCTCTCTTCTCCCTTTGATCCATATTTCGAATTTCGAAACATTTAAATGTAAGTTAGATGCTTTTTTTTTTATAACATAAGAATGTCTCATAAAATAGTACGATATTGTGTTTCTAAATCATTAAAGTCAAAACTATTTATTTTCTTGTTATCGTGATTTTAGAAATATTAATATTACTGACTTTTAATTTAAATACATTAATTAATTAATTAATCTTTATAAAAAGATATTAAAAAAAAAAAATAGGTTTTTAGGTTTGTTCTAGTGCTGATGGGCACTTACTTTGCAATTGTGCATTGTTATTTGGATAAAAGGACTGGTAAGCCGTACGCCCTAGCCTTGTTATAGGCTTGGTCCCTAAATCATTTTTCATGTACTGTACATATTTATTTTTAGTAACATTTATTAGAGTAAATTACAGATTTGGCCTCTATGGTGTATTACAATCTGCATATTTGGTCCAACATCGAGAAAGCTGATATGGGGTAAAATAACCATAATGCCCTCCAACCAAATTAATAAAACCCATAAACCAAAGGGGTAAATTTATTAAGTTCTTTATACATTAAGTGACCGCTTCTTTAAAAAACACTAGAAAAATGTAAAAAGGGCTCTCTTCAACCACCACCCCCTCTTTCTCTTGACCTAATAGGAAACCGGAAACTGAATGCTCCTCCATCCTTTGACCTTGTCGGAATGTCACCAATGATCCACTTTTGCTCTTGCTTTCTAACCTCAGACATCTTTTTTTTGTCACATTCAAACACATATTAACTTAAAACTTGGATTTACATAAAACACAAATAATTATCAATCATCAAATATAATGTTATCAGTGGTACAATCTGGTACAATCAGGATGAAAATGTTTAATGTATGTATTTATTCATCTTTCATATAGAGTAGTCTATATAGATACATGATCGTGCTTGAAATAATTCCATTTTGAACTAATCGTATACATGTGGTACCATTCATCTAATGTTACTTTTACCAAATGACACCTATTAACAAACCTCATTTGCAATATAAGCATGTTGATGCCACAACAACGAATATGACGAAAAAACAATAAGTATGTCGTTATGCATTCCATTCTCAAAATGTGCAATATAACGTCATATTTTGTTAGTTAGCTAACATAAACATGTGCAAGTATATCCTCCCGAAAAATCCAATAAGTAATATATCTTAGCCAAATATCCTGTTATAAACATGATTTCACATTCTTACTATAGTTGTTTACCTCTTGAATCAAGTTAAATTGAACTAGGGTCCAATCATTTTCATCATTATCAAGACAAACATGTATCGCCCTAAAACCACAATTTCCATAGATTTCAGATAATGTATTTTTATGATATAATGATGAAATGACATTGGAATTTGATATACATATGGATGTGGATATTTGACTTATTCTTGAAGTGGGTACTAGGTCTTACCGGTTTCTTATAACCTAAAACCCGCAGATCAATATATGTAGGCACGTTTGCACAACTTGTAATGACGTAAATTTCAAAACAATTTTTCACATTTTAAAAACACACTTTTATTCATAATCGTTATAAAAATGTCATTATATCACATAACAACTCATAAAATCACATCCCAAGATCATAATATGTAAAACTCCTCATGTGTGTGTACTGATCAAGTCGGCCCCTTCCCGCGATCCTCACTGGTACCTGAAACACATAACACAACACTGTAAGCATAAATGTTTAGTGAGTTCCCCAAAATACCACATACAACACATACGCCTTTCCAGGCCATAACTCTGTGGAACCTTCCGGTCCAAGTGTCTCAGGGGACTTCCGTCCCGAATCCCGGTAGACCTTCCGGTCCTACTCGTATCAACCTTCTGATCCGTACCTCCTGACCTTCCGGTCCATGTCATCTTGACCTTCCGGTCCATATCATCTTGACCTTCCGGTCCTTATCATACATAGTATACATAACACATACATATCACATATCAGCATATAGCACTTATATCTCATAGCATACAAGGCCTTCCGGTCACACATAGGTACCCTTCCAAGTACAGTTTAGTGAGAAGACTCACCTCGGTATCTCGGATAGTCTCGCACTCGAACACACTCATCTAGCCCCCGCCTAAACACATAACAATACTCTCAAATAAATAACGGCTCTCAAAGGCTAGATTAAATCCACTCTACAATGTCCACAGAAGGGTAAAAGACCATTTTACCCCTCCCTGACCCAAAAGTCCAAAGGTTGACCAAAACCCTAAAAGTCAACGAAAGTCAACAGGAGGCAATACGCGGCGCGTACCTTCTCTGTACGCGGGGCGTACGCCGGCGAACCACAATCGGGGTCTCAACCCCTTACGCTGCGCGTACTGAGAGTTACACCCATCGTAAGTCTCAGTTTCAGCCATTCCATGGATTTTGGTCTTAAACGGTTAAGACACTCCTTCAACTTCAAGACCTGACTCTCCTTAAGCCTCTTATCCCATAAAGTCGGAACCTTTAAGCCTTTGCATGGCTGTAAAGGTCCCTACACCCTCTAACACCTTTCCTTTCTCCTCCAAAGGTCTAGATCTCATGCATGGCTCAATATTTACGTCCAAGATTGCATTTTTATGAACATACAACTCATATAGTCCTGAAATATGATAGATCTAGGCCAATGGAGACCATTTGCTCATAAAGTCTCCATCTTGGGACCAAAACCCCTAGAAATTGGTCCAAGAAGCACACAACACAAATGACAAGGCAAGTTTTGAGCTTTTTACCTCATGAAGAAGCTCCAACCTCTGAAAAGCTCAGATCTACTCTTTCCCACAAACTTCTAGCCTCCAAAATGGCCTCTTCTTCTCTTCCACCACCTTGAAATGACACTTAGAAGCTTAGAACACCAACACACTAGCTAGAAACGAAGGAGGACTCTCTATTAGGGTTTCACTCTCTGGAATGGAGGTTGAGGTTAAGGCCATAGCATTCCTTTTATAGTGCACAAGACCCAAATTAGGGTTTACACCTGGGCTCACTACGCCCAGCGTAACCCTGGGTACGCCCAGCATACCCAGGCGAGTTCGCGTCCAAATTAAGCGCACGAGTACGCGCAGCGTACTCCTCAGTACGCCCAACATACTCACTAGCCTAACATTTTACTTAAGGGACTTAACTTGACAAGTTGGGAAAATGAGAAGGGTTAAATAGCTTTACCTGAATTTCGAGATGTTACAATTATCCCCCAATAGAACCAGACTTCACCCTCGAAGTCTCATGTCGAAAACAACTCCGGATGCTGCTCCCACATCTCTGACTCCGACTCCCAAGTCAGCTCGGACCCCCTCAGATGCTGCCACTGAACCTGAACCAGGGGCACCTCCTTGTTCCTCAGAACCTTGATCTTCCGATCCAAGATTGCGATCGGCCTCTCAACATAATTCAGACTCGCGTCCACCTGGATATCCTCCAACGATACCACTGCTGACTCGTCGGCTATACACTTCCTCAGCTGAGACATGTGGAAGGTATCATGAATCTGGCTCAACTCCGCAGGTAGCTCCAAACGATATGCTACCCTGCCTACCCTCACGATCACCCTAAATGGCCCAATATACCGGGGCCCCAGCTTGCCCCTCTTCCTGAATCGAATCACTCCTTTCCAAGGAGACACTTTCAAGAGTACAAAATCCCCGACTTGAAACTCGAGCTTGGATCGTCGCCTGTCCGCGTAACTTTTCTAGCGACTCTGAGCTGTCAACAACCTCTGCCTGACTTGCTGTATCTGCTCTGTTGTCTGAAGCACTATCTCAGTGCTGCCTATCATTCGCTGCCCTACCTCTCCCCAACAGATGGGAGTCCAACATCTCCTCCCATACAACAACTCAAAGGGAGGCATACCAATGCTCGAATGGTGGCTGTTGTTATAAGAAAACTCAGCCAATGGCAGATACGTGTCCCAACTCCCTCCGAAGTCCAAAAAACATTCCCGAAGCATGTCTTCGAGCGTCTGAATCGTCCGCTCACTCTGTCCGTCCGTCTGTGGGTGGTAAGCAGTACTGAAATGCAGCCTCGTGCCCAACTCCTCGTGGAACTTCTTCCAGAACCTGGAAGTAAAACGTACATCCCGATATGATACTATCGAGATCGGCACTCCATGCCGCGATACCACCTCCCTCACATATAACTCTGCTAGCCTCTCAGCAGAAGAGCTCTCACTGATAGCAAGAAAGTGAGAGCTCTTCGTCAGTCGGTCGACGATCACCCAAATTGCGTCGACACCCCTCGCGGTCCTCAGCAACTTGGTAATGAAATCCATAGAAATATGTTCCCACTTCCATTGGGGAACCTCAGGTGGCTGCAACATGCCATGCGGTCGCTGGTGCTTGGCCTTAACCCTGCGACAATTTAAGCACCTCTCAACAAACCATGCTACATCCCTCTTCATACATGGACACCAATACTCTTTCTTCAAATCCAAATACATCTTAGTGGCCCGGGGATGGATAGAAAATCTCGATCTATGCGCCTCCTCCATCAAGGTGATGCGTGCCCCGCCTGTATACAACACCCAAATCCGACCCTGAAGGGTCATCAGCCGGCGGCTATTGGTAATGAACTTTGACACCTGCCCAATCACCCGCTCTCTCTTACAGTTCTATGGTCTCACGGCCTCTGCCTAGGCCTCCCGAATGGTGTCCAACACCAGATTCATCACTATCAACCGCATACAAATATCTTGAATCGGGGCGCTCTTCGCCCTACGGCTCAGGGCATCAGCTACGGCATTAGCCTTGCCTGGGTGGTACAGGGTCTCCCAATCGTAATCCTTTACCACATCCATCCATCTCCTCTGGCGCATATTCGGATTGGGCTGGTCCATCAAATACTTCAAACTCTTGTGGTCCGTATAGATGGTACACCGAACCCCATACAAATAGTGATGCCAGATCTTGAGGGCGAACACCACTGCTCCCAACTCCAAATCATGGGTGGGATACCTCATCTCATGAGGCTTCATCTGCCTCGGCGCATACGCTATCACATGCCCCCTCTGCATAAGTATTGCACCTAACCCCGATATCGATGCGTCACAATACACCACCACAAAATCTTCCATCCCTTTTGGGAGGGCTAGCACCGGGGCTTCGCACAATCTCTGGCGAAGTGTCTCAAATGTGGTTTGCTGCTCCGGACCCCATGAAAAAGCAACACCCTTCTGGGTCAACCTAGTGAGAGGCACGGCGATCTTGGAGAAATCCCTGATAAATCTCCGATAATAGCCGACCAATCCTAGAAAACTTCTAATCTCGGTGTGTGATCTCGGCACCTCCCATCTCATAACCGCCTCAATATTGGCCGGATCGACCAATATCTCATCCTGGTTAACGAGGTGTCCCAAGAACTGGACCTCTCGTAACCAAAAATCACACTTGGTGAATTTGGCGAAAAGCCTCTCCGATCTCAATACCCCGAGAATCTCTCTCAGATGCTCCTCGTGCTACTCTCTAGATCTCGAGTACACCAAAATATCATCAATGAACACGATCACCGACCAATCCAGCATCGGCTTGCACACCCTATTCATGAGATCCATGAACGTTGCCAGTGCATTGGTGAGCCCAAAAGGCGTCACCACGAACTCGTAGTGCCCATAACGAGTTCTGAACGCCGTCTTCTGGATATCTTCATCCCGAACCCTCATCTGATGATATCCCGACCTCAAGTCTATCTTGGAGAACCAAGACGCCCCCTGCAACTGATCAAACAGATCGTCGATCCTCGGTAACGGATAACGGTTCTTGGCCATCAACTTGTTCAACTACCGGTAATCAATGCACATCCGGTGTGAACCATCCTTTTTCTTGACAAAAAGGATCGGCGCTCCCCAAGGTGAGCTACTCGGTCTAATAAACCCTTTCCCCAGCAGCTCCTGAAGATGCGAGGATAACTCCTGCATCTCTGGCGATGCAAGGCGATAAGGCGCCTTGGCGATAGGCGCTGCCCCCGGAACCAAATCGATACGGAACTCTACTTGCCTCTCGGGAGGCACACCCGACAATTCCTTGGGAAAAACATCCGAGAACTCGCACACTATCAGAACCTCATCATTCGAACTTGGCCTCTCAGGGGCCACTCGTGTGTCCATCACATAGGCTACGAACCTGCTACAGCCCTGCTGCAAACTCTGTCTCGCTCTGTCAGCCGAACAAAACGCTGACCCACATCGGGCACCCTCACCGTACACCGTAAGTACTCCCCCACTAGGGTCTCGTATCATCACCAACTGACGCTCGCTGTCTGTAACAGCTCCAAATTGGCTCAACTAATCCATGCCTACTATGACACATACGTCCCCCATCGCAATCGGGACCAGATCTGTCGGGAACTCCACATCGAAGATCTCAACTATACATTCTTGAATGACATCCGTAGCATACACCGCTCGCTCGTCAGCTATAGAAACTCGCAGAGGTCGACTCAATGCCTCTCGTCGGATACTGATGTGCTGACTAAATGCTAAGGAAACAAATGACCGACTCTCACCTGAGTCAAATAACACCAAAGCAGGTACATAATTCACAAGAAAAGTACCTACGCATATCATAATATAAGCACAACACCTCAAACTCAACATAAATAAATGAAAGAATACATACCAGCCACGACATCAGGCGTTGCACAGACCTCCTCCGCTGTCAACTGGAAGTCTCTCCCGCGAGCCTTCGGTGCCTCGACCTTCACCGGACGAACGTCAGCAGTGCGCACGGTGGCAGGGGCAGATCCTTGCTGTGCTCTCTGTGCTGTCCCCCGCAGCTGCGGACACTCGGCCTTCCGATGGCCCGTCTGGTTGCAATTAAAGCAAACCATGAATCCCTTGGGGCAATCCTTGGCTATATGCCCCTCCTTGCCACATTTGTAGCAAGCACCATATCGATAAACCCCATCGTATCCCTTGCCGCACTTTCCGCAAGTACGGCCCTTCCGGCCTCCAGATCTTGAATCGGGGGGCTTTGCCCGCTTGGCTGCCGGCTGAGACTGTGCCGGCCGCCTATCCATCCCCTGAGACTCGTCCTCCTCCCTGGCCTGAGTCTCCAACTCAATCTCCCTCTTTCGGGTATTTGCCTGAAGCTCAGCAAATGTCCGGTAAGTCGAGTTCGATACGAACTCCCGAATATCTCTCCTCAGAATGCTCAAATATCGGCTCGTGCGTGCCTGCTCGATAGACACCTGCTCAGGGCAGAACATCGCCCTCTCATGAAACTTCCTGGTAATCACAGTAACCGAATCAGTACCCTGCTTGAGGGTCAAGAACTCCTGAGCCAACCGCTCCCTCTCCACATGGGGAACATACTCGTCTCTGAACATGGTGGTGAACCTCTCCCAGGTCACCTCAAAAATCTCCGCAAGAGTGAAGCTCGCCGTCACGAACTTCCACTAATCCTTCGCTCCCAAGCGAAGCTAGTTCAGCGCGAACCGTACCCTCAGATGCTCCGGACAAGAACACGTGTAGAAGCATCCCTCGATATCAGAAATCCATCTCATCGTAGCAATCCGATCCTGCGTCCCATCAAACTCTTGTGGCTCTGTGTTGCTGAAATCCCGAAACAACAACGAGTCACCTCCCTGAGGCCTGGCAGCAGCAACGGCGGCAGTAGCTGCAGTAGCCGCAACCTCAGTCACTGATGCGTACCGCTCATCGAAGGTCTCAATCAATGTGGTCTTGATAGACCCAAACATCTCTGGAATCTTGGCTCGGATGGCAGCAACCACCTCCTCATGAATCAGCCTGCAGATCTCCTCCTCGCTAACACCACTGCTCTCAGGTGTGTAGCGTGTCCCAACCATGATGTCTCTCTGAAATACAACATAAAATATCAGAGACCCGCTCGAGCATACTCACACTCGATAACACATCCCTACTTGTTCCCTAGTACGCTAAGGATTGTTACTTGGACTGCGCACTGATACAGTGTCTTCAGTAGTACGGGCCTTTATACTACCGCCCATACCGCATCAGTGTTCACCCCAAGTCTTCCTCCTTGGATCCCAGATCACAAGTACTCTACACCTCGCTAGCATAGGCTACCTTTCGGTAGACCTCTCATACACTCCTCACTACTATCTACTCACTCTCAAGCAACATAAATCTTCATAGGCTAAGGCATCACAAATCAGGCCACTCTAGTCCTAATATGAATACCTAGCCTACTCTAACATGCATATCATATCATAAAATATCTCATAACACATAATGTAAGGGTATTTTGGGAAATCACCGTTTGGGCGCTGGCTGATCGTACACACTGCTCCGTTCTTCTTTTTTCCAAAATCCTTTACTCTCTTAGAAAAATTGTTTATTTATGAAAAACTTTCTCAAATCCTCAGTTTGAGTTCAGATACATCCGAAGTTGCACCCAAATCCCTCAAACCAAGGCTCTGATACCAACTTGTAACGACGTAAATTTCAAAACAATTTTTCACATTTTAAAAACACACTTTCATTCATAATTGTTATAAAAATGTCATTGTATTGCATAACAACTCATAACATCACATCCCAAGATCATAATATGTAAAACTCCTCATGTGTGTGTACTGATCAAGCCGGCGCCTTCCCGCGATCTTCACTGGTACCTGAAACACATAACACAACACTGTAAGCACAAATGCTTAGTGAGTTCCCCGAAATACCACATACAACACATACGCCTTTCCAGGCCATAACTCTATGGAACCTTCCGGTCCAAGTGTCTCAGGGGACTTCTGTCCCGAATCTCGGTAGACCTTCCAGTCCGTACCTCCTGACCTTCCGTTCCATGTCATCTTGACCTTCCGGTCCATATCATCTTGACCTTCCGGTCCTTATCATACATAGCATACATAACACATACATATCACATATCAACATATATCACTTATATCTCATAGCATACAAGACCTTCCGGTCACACATAGGTACCCTTCCAGGTACAGTATAGTGATAAGACTTGTTGGATTAATGTCTAAGTCCATAACTATAATTGGTAAGACTTGACCCGACCCGACATGGTCCATTTGGGTTGCATGGCATCATGCATTCGGATAGACTATAATGAGAGAAATAACACTTAAGGTTTGTTAATATATTATATGTTCTAATATATTAATAAGATTATTTAATTAGTATTGATCAAGAATTAATCTAGGATTAATTAAGTGATCAAAAGAAGACTAATTAAATATATGGGTTGATTGTCTAAATCATCCATACTTGTATAGTAGGCTAATGCTTCATGGATTGTCAAGTTGGGCTAAAACCCATAAGATGCTCCATGGTATATTTGAACCCATGGATCCAAGGAAATGCAAAGCCATGACAATTAGTGTTTACCCTATTCTCACTAACTATATAAGCATCTTATTGTTGACAAAATCGGCACTAGATTATATGTGAAAGGGCTAGCCGATTTTTATGAAGTGTGGATTTCTCTCAAGTTATTCCAAGTGTATTTAGTGTTGTGTGAACCATTTGAGGTGTCACACTTGGGGCACTAGGCACTCAAGCTTCATGAAGACATTCTACATCAAAGAGGTATGTAATTCTAACTTGATATATTCATATGAATCAATGTTATTAGGCTAGTTAGGATGAATACCTTGGAAAGTTCATATTTGCATGTATAATAGAGAAAACATAGATCCAAGGTATTTAGGGTTGCATGTGCACTTAGGAGTGTTAGAATGCTCAAAACCCAGCAGTGGTATCAAAGCCTAGGGTTGTTTTCAATTATACTTGATGCAAACTAATTTTTCGAAGCCAAGAATCTGTTAGGACCTGAAACTCGACGAGTTCTAGAGGAAAAAAGATGAGTTCATGTATTAGAGCATGAACTCGCCGAGTTCCATGAAGAACTCATCGAGTTTGTGTCCTAGAATGCATATCTTCGTGCTTTTTGGCTGGAATTGGACTAGGAACATTACTAAAAGCTATTTTTGGACTGGTAAACCTATTTTTGATGTGGTAATGTTCATACTAATCCAATTTCAAAGATAATTGTCAATAGATTCATGTTTTGTATTAGTTTAAAAGTTATGCTAATTACATGAAAAAGTTTGATGTGTATTATCTTTGTTCATATGAGTTGCTTAGATTAATAGATAAGTTAATTGATTATGTGTTTTCAATCCATTTTAATCTAAGAGATGATTCTAAAATGTGTTTGTGTAACTTGTCCTCAAGTTACATGAAAGGTCACATTTAAGTTTCTTAAAACTCATAAAAGTTGGAAAAGGTTACAAAAATGAAGAGTCTTGTCCTCATTAAATGGTTTTATGACTCCATAACTTGTCATCAAGTTATATAGGTTCAAGAGTCACTTCATTAAATCATTAAAATGTGTAATCTTAATTAGTTCCATAAGTTACAAAAGAAGAAAAGTTACATTCTTTAATAGTTTAAAGTCTTCCATAACTTGTCCTCAAGTTATGGAACTTGAAGAGTTTTTTTAATTAAAACTACTTTAAACTCATAAGTTATGGAATTAATTAGTTTTGAATAGTCTCAAAACTTGCCCTCAAGTTTTGGAATTTGAAAAGTTTTCACTTATGAATACTTTAATTCCAAGTAAGCCCTTAGAATTTTAAAAGTTAAAATTCAACCCTTATACTTTATAATATTCTAAGTTAATAATATATATATATATATATATATATATATATATATATATATATATATATGTATGTATAAGAGCAAGTCAGTCTTACCGTTAGTTGGCCTCATTCACGAAACCGGTCTATAAGGGGGGTATAAGGTTACTGCCTATGAAATGGCAGTTTAATGGGTGTCCACTCTCACCCACCGCTTCCTTGACTGGTGGAGGGTCGTTAGCCGAACGGGTAGGACAAGGACTATAATTCTCCCTTCATTAAAAGTATTAATGATAAATACTAAGTAACTAAACTCTTATTAATACCCAATATTAGTTACTTAGGAAAATGTGAATAAGGTGATAACCCATGAAATTACACTTTGCACTTTGTTTAAGTCAGTTAGTGGAGCGTGTGTGGTTAATCGACATATTAACTCGTATTTAACAAGGTAGGAAAAGGGTAACTTGATGTTTATCATAGTATCGATGGAGCGTGTGTGGTTAACCGACACATCGATTGAGGGGTAAACACTTAAGAGTACCAAGTAATTTTCATGGTTATTCACACCTTGTTTTGTGATCCTCAGCATCCCAGTCACAAAACCTGAAGGGCACACTCTAGATTGAAACATGCCATTGAAAAGTTCAATGAATCTCAAAAGAATCTAAAAGTTTCAAAACCAATTAAAACATAATAATATATTTCGTTTATCTTGGTGGAAATTGGTGAATCGTCATTCACCTACCTTCAAATATTTTATAGCTTGGATTACGGCATCCCTCTTCCAAGTTATAAAAGTATTGTGTTGGGTCCTAGCCTTAATATTTCATATTGGGTGTTATATTAAGGACTTTTAATCAACTATCTTGAATATCTCCCAAAAGATGTCTGGTTTAGACATTTATGATCTTCCAAAATCTCTTGAAACAAGCTTTCCTAAATGAAGATGATGTCCCATGGAAATCCTACTTCTTTCACCTCCTCCAATTATTCTCCCTAACCTACAAGTTCTTGAAAAGTTTAAGGTCACTCAAGCCCTATTGGCAAGCAAAGGTCTATGTGTGATCACATCTTGGAGATGTAGTCACATATTAACAAGCCGGGAGAGTTGGGTTTCAAAGTCTTGAGAAAGCTGGTGGCTCAACTACTTTCTAAGTCACATAGTGAGTTCTTTTGGGACTCCTATGAAACAGACTATGACAAGACCCTTAATGATCTTATCTATTTGCTAAGATCAACTTCCTAAAACTTTATGGACATTGACAATGATGACATTGGATATCCATTAAAGCCCTCTCTCCCCAATGGAAAGGGATCGGTCATATTCAACTCGGTTGACCAAATGGTAAAGAGAGAGGCTAAGTCTGAGATAGTCCCATTATCAAGGGTCCATTGCCAAAGGAAGGGGCATTGGTTGCGAAGCTGCCAAATTTACCTAAGGATGTTAAAGTCAATAAGTTTGACTCTACTTCAGGTAAAATTGTCTAACTCTATTAAGTTCCTACTTGGAGATTCTTATTACATGATGTGACTGGGTCACATGTTGGTAGTTAAGAATCAAAGGAAAAGTGTAGAAACTTAAATGAAGTATATGCAGATTCTGATAGCGAAGATGGATTTCACTCGTATGGTTCGGTGATCAGAATTTTTGGGTTGTTACCACTACTAGAAAAAAACCCTTTAATGACGCGCAAACAATGACACTCGCTGATAGAGGACGTGCATTTGTGCGTACCCTAAAAAACAATGTCAGTTTTGGAAAATTTGAAGGATAGAGAACACGCATTTGTGCGTGCCCTAAAACTAATGTCAGAAAAGAAAAAAGAAGAAATGCGGAGGGCACCTTTCATAAATTTGCGTCGTCTAAAAGTGTCGCTTTATAACATTTTAATGAAACACGCATTTTAAGGCGGGATTTCACCCGCCTATTGAATCCCAAAAATTAAACACACACACCCCCCTTCCAATTAGCAAGAAAAAACCCTAGGCCTTCGTCTTCATATCAGCATCGCACCACCACCCAACCTCCGATCTCGCACCGCCAAGTGTCTCCAACCATCCTCTCCAACCATTCTTTCCTGTCGCACTACACCGATAACAAAACCCCATCACTATTTTAGGTCACCATTCACCAACAACCTCACTATTCTAATACTTTAAATCGAGTGTTCATTTGACCATAATGTCAAAATTGAATCGAATGTCCATTCGACATAAAGTCATTGATACGACCGAGGACGCCTCCGCCTCCGGTCTCTAGTCGACGACACCGACGAAGCCTCCTCCTCCGACCGCTTCCGTCTCCCCTTCATTCATGTTGTTTACAGCTTCACGTTTTTTTATAGATCGTTGGAAGCATAGGAGTTGTGGCTATAGGTCTGGATTTAGGGAAAGAAGGGCCACTGGTTCACATTGTTGCTTGCATCGCTTCATTATTAGGTCAAGGTGGGCCCGATGACTGCAAATTCATCCCTCAAGCTCCCCCCGATGGTCCTCTGGTAAAGCCAGATCCTTTAACCTTTTATTCACAACAATTTCATACACGATTATACAGCAACAAAGAGATCTTCCTTCGTGAACTTATCAGGCAAGTTTCAAACTTTTGCAAATTTCTAGTTTACTTTTAAGCCCTGAGTGATGTGGCTTCTTCATTTCGTTCGATAATTTTTGTTGGATCGATTTGTTTGCTTCTGTATGACATTTTATCCGTTCAAAAAAGACATTTTTTTAATAACATGGGTGAAAGCTAGCTTATGGATTCCCTTATTATTATTTTGCAATTTGATTGGTCGATGAGTTTTTCTATCATAGTTCCATAAAGCCCCTTCAGCTTCTTACAAAGTTAATGGTGTAATGGAAAGCTTGTCTAGTGGCACATGTTGTGTATCTTATGGATCCCCAGATGATTATTTTGCAAATGGTTTTATATCATCAATTAGCTCAAAAGTATTTGTCACTTATCTTCTTCAGCTATACCCATTTAAATCTGCTTCAAGCTTCAAAAACAAGTTATTGTTACTTTGTGATTCCCAAATAAGAGATACAATTGACTTTTGGAAGTTGATTTTTGCATTCTAATCTTTAAAACTGATATTGATTGAAAAAGAGATTGTAAGTAATGTATTGATTATTGCTTTATTTATTTTGCCTCTGTTGTGAAGATCAAAAGTTGTGGAGAAATGGCACGAAAGCTGCGTTTCTTCAAAGATCAAATGTCAAAGGCGGGTACCACATGGTCATTAAATATCTTTTTCAATCAATATCAGTCTTCATCTTCTTTATATTCTGCCATATCAAGTGATGGAAAATTCAGTCCTATGTCATTGTCTGGAGGTGAATATCGAGGGTATTTTGGTCTTTTAAATAAAAAGCGGACCGTGTGCCACCTGGACCTCGTGCTGCTGAATTCAGTCGTATGTCATTGTCAGGAGGTGAGTTCAGTCCCATGTCATTGTCAGGAGGTAAATTTAGTCCTATGTCATTGTCAGGAGGTGAATAACTTATATTTTATTTAAACTTTATCTGGTTTTAAGTAAAGAAAGGTGGAATGCCACCTGGACCTCATGCTGGTTTCTCTATGTGTGTACATAAAAAACAGACTATGTTATTTGGTGAAGTTTTTGACATGGAGGCTGAAGGTTAATTTTCTCTTTAATTATTTTGATTTTGTAAAATTATTTGGAATCTATTAAATTCCTCAGAGGAAGATATGATTGCCTTTAGAAAATAAAATATTATTTTTCATCATTAAGAAGTGTGTAAAACATGTGTAATTAATATGATTTCTAATTTTATTATAATGACTTCAATTGTATATGCAGGTGATGTGTTAATGAGCTTGTTCTTGAATGAAAAGATATAAAATTGAAGTAAAAAAGATATAAAATTGAAAACAGAGGAATTGTATTCAAAGTCCTACTGAAGGTGGGACAGGGGGAGGAGGTTGGGCTAACACCCTTTTTTCTTTTCAACCTTTTAAATTCAAGTTCTTCAGCTAATGTATAATTCTTTTTCAGCTCCTGGAGACGGACCAATTATGTTAGTTTTAGCTCCAACTCGTGAACTTGATTCTATTTTTCAGAATAATGAACAGGTAATTTCTATTATTTTTTTTAGTTAGGAATCTCTTATTATTCTTTAGTATTTGACATCCATAATCTTCTTGAATGTCCATTGAATTGCAGAAGGACAACCATAATTTTCTTACAACAAAGACAACAATTGTATGGCCTGTATCTGAAATAAGATATACCAATTACCATTTGTCTCCTTGTGGTGCGACAAAATTTTGATGTTCTCATATATAATAGATCGGATCTTATCTTAGCATTATTTTTGTTATATTCTTGTTTGGTAAATTGTTAGAGCATTGAATTGAAATGTTTGCTCCAATTAATTGGCATTAGTTTCTACAACCAATTAATTGGATGTAGAAAACTCGGGCACTGACCTCAATCCAAGGCTACAGATTCTTCCACAAAAGTTAAATAAGAAATCAGGGAAAAACTCCAAACCTAGTTCAGGCTTCATTGCACCTACGGGTGGTGTTGCAGGTACAAGTGTTGCTAGGCTGCCACTTTTTCCTGAATAGTGCATGCAACAAAAATAGTTGGATTTTAAGAAAAAGCTCTTCACACAATGACACAAAAACTGGTTTTGACTCGTAAGGAAATGATATGCTTAATGTTATACTTGGGGGTTTTCTGAGGGTGTTTTTTTGTCATTTGTTTCCTTGTTTTTGAATTTTTTTTCAGCAAGAGGTGGTTTTAGAAAGGTATTGGCTTGGGGTTTAGCTTGCCTTTAAAAAGAAAAGCAGGTATGTGCTTATTTTGTCTATCTGTTCTACACATAACATCTCTAAAGGAATATGGCAAGCGTGAATATTTTATCAGATTGCTTATGCTTATGGGATATTTCAATAGTATCATGATTAAGAAACTTTTCACTCTACATAGGTTTTTACGTAGCTCTCCAGTTGTTAGGGCCCATGTAGTTACATCAACACAAGTAATCCATTTGTCGTTTTCTCAAATTTTTCTTCATTTGAGCTTATTTCATATCCATTTCAGGAAATTGCTAGACAATTATGTATAGAGCACGAACTGATGTTTTCCAAAATGGCACAACCCTCCCTGGTTCATCTATGAATAAAATTTTAATAGTAAGTTTTTTTTTTGTTATTTTAACAGTAAGTTTTTTTTTGTTATTTCAGGAAATTGCTGGACAATTATTTCATCAGACTTCTTTAGAACTCAACTTCTTGTCTGATGTCTCAGTTTATTGGTTGGAATCCAGATGTCTACTCAAATTTTAACAGTAAGTTTTTCTTGTAAGTTACTTTTACTAATAACAATAGATAATTACTTTGCTCTTCATGGGATTTTAAGTTATTATACATACAGGAAGGCTGGTGGTGAGTTCATAACCAAAACGTTATAAGTTCCTTGTTCCATCTCCAAAAGTTAAATTCAGGTACTTTTTTTTGCTGATTTCAAGAGAGTGATTAGGTATTATCATATAGTCAACAACTGTTAGAATTATTGTTTTTCTGTTGTCTACCTTACGTGTAAAGGCTGGGATTAATGATTTGTAATTTGCATATACAGAAGTTTTACATATAGTAAACAACTGATACATTTGTGGAACATTGTTTCTTCTTTGCATTGCCCTAAATAGAGTTATTTTTTTCATCTATAAACAAAAAATATATGTTACTGGATAGAAATGCAGTCTAGTTTGCTTGTTTTTTTTCTTCTTATAATTCTTGAGTACATGCAAAGTTTTGAAGACATCCAATGTTGTTTTCTGTTCAGTGATATTGGTGATGAGGCCATTTTATCTGCACTATGGCAGAGATCTGAAGGGTAGATCTTAATCCATTTCTAATTAACTCCATGTATATGATTTAATTGAAAAACTCAATCTTTACTACAACTATTTTGTTTCCTGTTTGCAGAAAATTAAAGTTTCACTTCTACAGCACCAAGTGAAGTTGCTAGTTGTTGATAGTATGGCTGCTCTGGTGTCCGGGTGAGTTAACTCAGTTTAGTAATCTATGTTTTAAGCTCTCTGATCTCAATTTCAAAACTCTTATTCTCATTTTTTATGAGGTTTTTTTTTTGTCATGTGGAACATGTCTTGCATGTAAGTTTTTTTTTTAAATTTTTTTTATTTGGGCTAATAAGTGTAAAATAAGAATGGTTTTTTTTAAAATTGCATTGCTTTTTTATGTGGTTAACCCAAAAAAAGAGCATTTCACAGTAGGTTTTTTTTTTGGGGGGGGGGGAAGGAATTGGGAATGCCTTATGCCTAATACACACACATACACGTCCATATATATGCATAATTGTCAAATTTTTTCATTTTTTTTGCTTTTGTTTCTTGTTTAAAATATACATACGTTTTGATTTTTGTTTCTTTGGTTTAAATTATTTTTTGTGTGTATATGTACTAAGAAAACATAATGTATGCACAAAAACGTAAATACCAGATTTGCCCTCAACAGAAAAACGAACTGATTACTTGTCTTTTACTGAATTACCCCTTCTAGAATATATATATATATATATATATATATATATATATATATATATATATATATATATATATAGAAATAAATAGGAATGTAAAGTTAATTATGTATATCTACAGACATATTTCATCAGCAACATGCGTGAGCGAAGTAATTTCTCAGATTTTACTTAAATTTTACAACATGAGCTTGTATGGTTGCTTAATTGGGCTCTTTTGATCCGTTGCTTCAGGTTGGCACATCCTAATCAACCCTCCATAACCTTCACAACTTCCAACTTTAATCCACTACGTAGCGGTGAAGGTGGTGGTGGTTCTATACCTTTTGATCTTTCATTGCCTATTGCTAAAAAGGTTTCACAATATATAGAAGGGTGTTGGATTCAAAAGTTTAAAGAAAGCACATACACATTTCCTGATCCTAGTAAGGTATTGTAAGATGCTATTGATGTCCAGCTTCAATGAATCTTATGAGTCAAGATATGGGGCTATTGTGATGAATCCTCAGAATGATGATGGTAGTATAGGGTATTCGGTTCTTCCCAACAACACTTGTCAACATGCTGCTCCAACCTTTGTCAATTTAATGAATGATGTAATTCTTAGGCTTGCTACACATAATGAGAATATGACCATACAAACACGTAATCATCCAATGCCAATGACAGAAAGTCAACACCTGCAACATCAAGTATACATATACTTCCAATTATTCTTCTATTTATACTCATATCTTATACATTTTTCTAGGATAACATACAATCATAATATTGACACCTTTATATGTAGTGTGTATTTAAATAGCGATTTTTATGATCCTGTAGGACCTGGATGCATTCTCTGTAACTATTGTTGTGTATTTAAATAGTGATTTCATTCGTGCTTCATTTGTTGTTCCTATTGTGAAGGTATGCCCTCTCTAGTTGTCTTTTTCACATAATTGACCCAATTATTTTAACGCCCCTCAGTTAATCCAACAATAAACATTTTATGCAATACGCAAGAATTTCTTGATCAAGGATTTATAACTTATTGGTCATTTTGGGTAAACTAATTTGGGTTTCCTGTAAACAGTTAGTTAATGGGAATATTTTTCTTGTATTTTAATGTAATGCATGTCTTATGTGACATCCCCAAAATCTCGACAAGAAAAGACTGATTTCATTTATGTTTTTTAAACATTTTCAGAGTAAATCCTTTTAATTTTAAAAGAGATGCGGAATTTATTCCCAAAAACAAAACATGATAAAATAGACATTTATGAAAACATTTCATATAGAAATATGATTTCATTTCATAATCAAAAGTCGGGATGTCATGTTCCGATACAGATCATAAAGCATAAACGATAACATTACAAGTCATTCAACAAATATATACATATACAGACTTGTAAACAAAACAACTTGGTGATTCGCCCATCTTAAGCTCTTGCGCCACTTCCTGTAATACAAATAAACTGAGTGGGTGAGGCTTGGGAGCCTATTGAGAATATAGGGTTTTCAACCCACAATAATTATATTTAATTTCAACAATTCACAATAAACCCGATTACCCATTCCCGTTATCCTCACTTTACGTCCCTGAAATAACATCTATTATAAGGAACCTAATTCAGGATTTTCATCGGGACGGACATTACTGCAGAGGGGCTTCCTCAAGATTAAGTGCCCTAAAGACAACCATGTGGGGGATAGAGTACACCGGTGAACACGTCGTTCACAACACCTACAAGTAATGAGCCTGCTAGTGTTCCACAGGACAGTCTAGAATAGTCCGTGGTCGTCATCCATACTCTGCTGAATGACTAGAATAACACCAATAACATCGAGGCCTCTCATCTGTTTATTTCACACCAATTATCTACCCATTATCTACCCAACATATTAGTAGATAAAAATATATATTTTTATACATTGTTTAAAAACCTGTATAGCATGCTTTAATCAATACATATTCCACATAACATGTGAGGCATACACACATAACACATATTTCATAGAGAATATATCAGATCTATGAGATAGAAGAGAGTGAATATACATTCACACATATAATAGAAAAATATATACACATAGCACGTATTTTATATAGAATAGTTCATAATATTGCGTTGGAATGAAAATGACTACACACTCACATCCCGTATTCTTAAATACGTTTAACGATTACTTGTATAATATCGCATATTGAAAGGGACTATACATTCACCTGATCGGAAGACGATCGGGCAGCACTACGACTTGCAGAAGTAGTGTCTCTCCGTAGATCTGGAAGATCTTCACAAAAACCAGGCTCCTCGCGGGTAGAGCTTCGGCTCGGGAATAACGCTCTTCGGGATCCTCGGGGCTCGGGAATATTACCGGGGATTCGGGATATAAACGGCACGCAAATCGAGGAAAAACTAGAGAGAAAAGGATGGAATTTGTAAAAGAAGTAAGGCTGCCTTCGGATCCCCTTTTATAGGAGCTGAACCGTCGCACATACGTGGGGCGTACGCCTCGGATCGTAAGCACTTGCGTCATCGGAGGTACTCGAGTGCTGGTTTCGTCATCCTTTGTTGTACGCTAGGCGTACATCAGTACGCGGGGCGAACTTCGGATAGGTCGGCTGACTCCTCTTTGAATAATATCGGAGGTTTAATTAAAAATAAATATTAAATATTTAATAAACTTCAAAAATTCATATCTCCTTCATACGAACTCCGTTTCCGACGTTCTTTATATCCACGCGAAGGTGAGACTACGCTGTACAACTTTCGTTTAGATTTCGTCGGCTAATTTTGACTTTATTTTTATTTTTTATTTATAGGAGGCCGGGACAGAAAAACTTCGTTATAAATTCATAACTTCTTCGTCCGACGTCCGTTCTCACCTAACTTTTCATCGTTTCGCTATTAACAACGAGATCTTCGATTCTCGTTTAGATTGTTTAGGCTAAAAACCGCTCGATCTCAAATCGAGTATTCGGGCTGCATACTGCCAAGTCAAAACTTCAGAAAATCATAACTTCCTCATACGAAGTCAGATTTGGGCGTTCTCTATATATTCGGAAACCTCGTTTCAACTACTACAACTTTATGCAAAGATATCGGGCATATCTAATACTTTAATTTTGACGCTCATTTTATTCTTAATTAATCACCTCACATAATTAAGCAATTAAGCACAAAACACATAATACTCAAATGATAATACGTTCTTATTATTTCAAATTGGGGTTACAAAGGTTAACCTAGACTATTACATTGCTAAAAATGGCAAGCCCAGAAACACGGGCGTTACAATTCTCCCTACCTTAGAATGATTCCATCCTCGGAATCACACACCAGCAAACAAATGCGGATAGCGACTCATCATGTCACTCTCCGTCTCCCAGGTGAGATTCGGCACATTCGTGTGTTTCCAACGGACAAGCACTAACTCAACCATCTTACGTCGCAATTTCTTAGTATTTCGGTCAACGATTGCCTCTGGTTCTTCAATCAACCTCTTGTTCTCATCTATTCTCAACTCCGAAAGTGGTATCATGTCGGGAACTTCTCCCGTGAACTTCCTCAAATAACACACATGAAAAGTGTTATGAATTCCATTCAGTTCTTCTGGTAGTTCGAGCTTGTAAGCTTGGTTCTCAATTCTCTGAAGAACTTTAAGCGGTCCAATAAACCTTGGACTTAACTTTCCACTTTTACCAAATCTTATAAGTCCCTTCCACGGCGAGACTTTAAGCAAAACCAAATCTCCAACTTCAAAGTTCATCGGTCTTTGCTTTTTGTCAGCATAGCTCTTTTGACGGTCCTGAGCTGCTAACATTCTTTCCCTAATTATTTTCAACTTTTCAACAGTTTGATGGACTATCTCCAGTCCCATAAACTGCTTTTCCCCAGCCTCAAGCCAACAAGACGGCGTACGACACTTCTGTCCATACAATGCTTGATAAGGTGCCATCTTAATGCTCGAGTGGAAACTATTATTGTAGGAAAATTCTGCCAAAGGTAAATGTTCATCCCAATTACCTAGGAATTCCAAGGTACACGCTCTCAACATATCTTCAAGTGTTTGTATCGTCCGTTCGCTCTGACCATCAGTTTGCGGATGGTAAGTTGTACTTAAACACAACTTGGTACCCAATTCCTCTTGTAGACTTTTCCAAAATCGTGAGGTGAAACGGCTATCACGATCTGACACAATTGTTAACAGAACACCGTGAAGCCTCACAATTTCCTTCATGTAAGAATTCCAAGCTTTTCCATAGACCATTTCTCGTTGGCTGCTATGAAATGCGCACTCTTAGTGAATCGATCAACGACCACCCAAATCATGTCGTAACCACTTTTTGTTCTGGGCAGTTTAGTGACAAAATCCATAGCAATGTCTTCCCACTTACCCATAGGCACAGGTAATGGTTCTAAACTCTCGTATGGTTTCTGATGTTGTGCCTTGACTCTTGCACAAGTCACACACTCGGCCACATACTTCGCAATGTTGAACTTCATTGTCGGCCACCAATAATAGGGTTTCAGGTCCCTATACATTTTTGTGCTACCGGGATGAATCGAGTACATGGTTTTGTGAGCTTATTCCATCAGAAGATCTCTGACTCCTCCTGTCTTAGGTATCCAAATCCGATCTTGGAACACCTTCAGTCCATGACTGTTTATACTGAACACCAACGTTTTGCTCAAACGTTCCTCCTTTCGGTCATTTTTCTCAGAAGCTTCGCTTTGAGCATTCTTTATACTTTCCAAAATAATCGAGACAACTTCAATTCTCAACGCTCTTGGCCTTCTCCTTTCAAGATTGACTTTCCGACTGAGAGCATCAGCAACAACATTGGCTTTACCGGGGTGGTAAAGTATCTCACAGTTGTAGTCTTTAAGTAATTCCAGCCAGCGTCGTTGCCTCATATTCAATTCTTTCTGACCAAAGAGATATTGGAGACTCTTATGATCAGTGAAAAGTTTGCACTTTGTGCCATAGAGGTAATGCCTCCATATTTTCAGAGCGAAAACTACCGCTTCCAACTCCAAATCATGAGTCGGGTAGTTCTTTTCATGCTCTTTCAATTGTCGAGACGCATATGCGATCACCTTATCTCTTTGGGTCAAAACACAACCCAATCCAACTCCAGACGCATCGCTATAAACAGCGAAATCTTCAACTCCATCGGGTAGAGAAAGTATCGGTGCTTCGCATAGTTTCTTCTTTAGCTTCTCGAATGCTTCTTTATGCTTATCACTCCAAGCATAAGTAGCTCCTTTGTGGGTCGAAGCTGTTAATGGACTAGCGATCGAAGAAAAGCCTTGGATAAACCTTCGTTAATATCCAGCTAATCCTAAAAAGCTTCGGATCTCCGTGGGACTTTTCGGTTGTTCCCACTTCATCACAGCTTCGATCTTTGCTGGATCAACCATTATCCCTTCTTGGTTGACCATGTGACCCAAGAATTGGACTTCACGAATCCAAAAATCACATTTGGAGAACTTCGCATACAACTTATCCTTCTTCAAGACTTCCAACACTTCTCGCAAGTGTCTTCCATGCTCTTCTTGGCTTTTTGAATAAATCAGAATGTCATCTATGAACACTATCACGGATTTATCAAGGAACGGATTACAAACTTTGTTCATTAAATCCATGAATGCTGCTGGAGCATTGGTTAGTCCAAACGACATAACCAAGAACTCATAGTGTCCATATCACGTTCTGCATGCAGTCTTCTCTATATCCTGCTCTCTTACTTTCAGCTGATGATATCCTGACCTCAAGTCGATCTTTGAAAAATAACTTGAACCTTGTAGTTGATCGAATAGGTCATCAATCCTTGGCAATGGATATCTATTCTTTATTGTTGCCTTATTCAGCTCTTGGTAATCAATGCACATCCTCATGCTTCCATCTTTCTTCTTTACGAATAACGCCGGAGCTCCCCAGGGTGATGAACTAGGTCTTATGAAACCTTTGTCCAATAACTCCTGAAGTTGCATCATCAGCTCCTTCATCTCCGTCGGTGCTAATCGATAAGGTGCTTTTGCAATTGGCGTTGTTCCGGGCAACAAGTCGATACGAAATTCTACTTGCCGATCGGGTGGTAATCCAGGAAGATCTTCGAGAAATACTTCCGGATAATCACACACAATAGGAATATTTTGCATCACCTTCTTTTCCTTCTTAGCGTCGATCACGAATGCTAAGTATGATGTACACCCCTTGGTCAAACATTTTCTGGCTTTCATTAGAGAAATGATTCCAGAATTTACTCTGCGTTTATCTTCGTACACCATAAACGATTCCTTCCCAGGCGGATTCACTTTAACTATTTTCTTCTTGCATAAAATTTCGGCATCATTGGCGCTAAGCCAATCCATTCCCAAAACGATGTCGAAACCGTTAAGTTCGATAGGCAATAATTTCTCGTGGAACTTATTCCCATTCAGATCAATTAAGATGTTTTTCATACGATGGCTAACCGGTACAAACTTGCCACTAGCAACTTCGACTAATAAGGCATTATCTAGTCTATTAACAGGCAAAACTAGTTTTCTACCAAATTCATGCGATATAAAAGGAGTAGTTGGCTCCAGAATCAAATAAAATTTGGGCAGACAATTTGTTAACGAGAAAGGTACCTGAAGCGACATCAGCTTCATCTTTAGTAGCTTCCAGTGTCATCTGGAATGCTCTCGCCTTTGGCTTTGGCGGAATGTTGGGTCTTGCTGCTTCCTTCTTTTTCGGACAATCCCTTGAGATGTGCCCCTCCTCACCACAACCATAACAAACATTCTTGGTGAAGGTGCAGTCGTTGGCATAATGCCCTGGCTTTCCACATTTGAAGCATGTGGTTTCCCCGCCACACTTCCCATGATGCTTCTTCTTACACTTGTCGCACCATTTCGCCTCTACCTTTCCTCCACTTCCCTTCGAACTAGACTTCGAGAATTTACTTTTCTTGCTAGACCCTGAAAATCCATCGATTTTCCTTTTCTCACCAACCTCTGACCTTTCCAGACCTTTTTCCCTGATCTGGGTCTCAACATTTCTAGCAGCCCAGATGCCAAGTTTCAATGTGGTTGCTTGCTTAACCATTGGACCATAGTCCGCTGGTAGTCCAAGGGAAAACTTGTTGACCTTAGAGAGTTCTGTAAGCACCAAATATGGGATAAACTTCATCTTTTCTGTGAAACTTGCAGCGTATTGTAACGCTCAATTTCCCTTTCTTCAAATTCTGAATCTCATTACTGATTTCCAGAAGGTCCTGCTCGGAGCAGTATTGCAGTTTTAGTTGTTCCACAATGTCTTCCCAAGACATTTTGCTTGCTTCTCCCTTGGGCATAGAGTCAGCTAACAGCTTCCACCAACTCAACACGCCAGATTTTAGCAGAGAGATCGCAAGAGCGGTCTTCTGCCTGTTGCTGCATTCGCAACTTTCAAACATAGTCTCCATTTCGGAGACCCAATCCATAACTTGCACCAGCGTTGGGCTTCCGGATAAACATGGTGGTTTGGACGCCATGAAAATCCTTGTACTTGCACCCACGCCCATCATTTCCTCCATCCTGGTTATTGCGCCTAACCACAGGTGGGTTGTCTTGACCAATGATCCCACTAAAGTTTTCTCCTTCAGACTGCCCTCCATTCTCTTCGGGCTCTTCCACTTGAATTGACGGTTCTTCACGATTCTGCCTAAGCATACGTCTTGTTTCTTCCATCTGACGATCTAACATCGTTTGAATCATCATTTGTACACCAGCCATTGTTATCGGCTCAGGTGCTGTTGCTACGACAGGTATTTGTTGAATTACAGGCGGTGGATTCCTGTTTTCATCAGCATTTCCAACTCCGCTTCTTGTCCTCACCATTTTTGATCTATACACCGAATAATTTGAAATTTAGATCTTCATTCACGATAGATATTCAAATCATCATTATTACTCCAAACGATTACATGCTAGTTCTAATATCGTATACATACGCTTAGAATCCTAAACACATAAACCTTCAGATCCGGTTGGCAACAAACCGTAGATCCGAACAAATAATATCATATATGGCAACATATAACATTTAGCACATAAAAGCATTTTAGGCAACTTTCCTAAAATAAACTAGTGCTCGTGTCTAAAATTTATCAGACACACACCTCACATTCTCCACTTAGCATCCTAAGTTTAAGTCTAGAAATCCTATAAATTCCTAGTTTGCTTAAACTAATGCTTTGATACCAACTGTGACATCCCCAAAATCTCGGCCAGAAAAGACCGATTTCATTTATGCCTTTTAAACATTTCCAGAGTAAATCCTTTTAATTTTTCAGCACATTTTGAGTTGAAAACAGTTTTAGTCCCTGAAAATACAATTTTCTCGATTGTAACCCCTTTTTTCGCAGTTTTTACCATTTTGGCCCAAATTGGAAAATTTTTGCAACTTTGGTAATTTTAAATTTTGAAAAGCATTTTAAACCTTAGAAAAGGACTTGGAACACTAGTAGTCCACTGTTTTACAGAAAAACACAGTTTTGACCCTTCAAAACAGAGAATTTCGCATATTGGGCCCTATTGGGCCGAAATTGTCATTTTTAGCCCATTAAGCTTGAAATTTATATTTTTAATCCTCCAAATGAGTATATTTCTAGAAAATATTTTATTGAAACTGTTTTGACACTCCTCATCCATCAGAATTCGTAATATGTCATTTTGGGCCCCTTTAACTTTATATTTTTCACATTTTGTGTCCAAAAATTGGGTTTTTAGCCCAAAGAAGATGTTATTAAGCCACTTAGCTATTTTTCTTGGAGTACTTTGTATGTAGAAATATATTTGATGCTAGTATCATTTAACATAAAGTATATCTCGATTGTTAGGGGTTTATGGCTAGATCCAACATCATAAACACACAAAAACACACATATGAGCATAGAAATCATACAAGGCATACAAAACACATATAGATCTACACTTTCACTTGTATTCCCCCCCCCCCCCACAAAACTTATAAAACAGAAAAATAGGGAGTATGAAGCTCACCTTTGGATGTGGTTTCGGTTTTGGAGGAGAAATGGAAAGGAAATGGGATGATTTTCGGCCTAAGCAACCTTTTCTTGATGATCTCGAGTTTGAGAGGTTCTAAGACACAAGATTATAATTTCATATGAGTTAAGAAGAGATTTTTGGATATAAGAAGAAGTCTAAAGTGTGGATCCAAGTTTCAACTTACCTAGATGATGATTTTTGGGAAGAATTCTCCTTGCAATGCTCTTGAATCTTCGAAATTTAGGAGAGGAATGGAGAGAGTTCCTTGAGAGAAAAGATGAGTGAAATGTTTGTGTGTGTGTTTGGGATTCGGCCGAGAGGGAGAGAGGGAAAAGAAGAGAGTGACTTTGACAAGATAGATGCTTGGAAGTATGAGTTGCATGCATGGAGACCCAACAAATAAAAGTGAGGTGGCAATCCAAGGTCAACTCTTCCTTTTCCTTAGGCTTGGGCTGAGAATGGAGAGGGAAGAAAGGATTTATGGGATTTTTGCCCCTAAGCCCAATATTAGAGTTAGTTTGGGTGATCATTGGCCTTATAAAATAAAATTGTGATTTTTATGCTTCATTAAGCTAGATTAGGTTAATCATGGATCAAAGCTTTTAATTTATTTCATTCTAGGCCCAAAATGGCCCAAAATGTTGAAATAAATGATTGTGGGTCCAATTAGAGCCCAATTAGGGTTCTAAGCCCATGATAGTCAAATTGGAAGCTTATTGGTCCATTTGGGTCCAATAAGGGAGTCCTAGTCCAAAATGGACCTAAACAAGAACTTCTAAGGTTTCCAATTTTTTGATGACTATTTGTAGTACTTGTATGATGTATTTGATTGAAGTTTTTGATGTCATAATAATAGGTATTACACATGCTCTTAAGTTTTTGATTCAACATTTACTTGAGTGTATAGATTACATGACACAAAATTTCTAGTTGTGACATCATCCCCCCGTTAGAGGGAATTTCGTCCCGAAATTCTGTTTGGAGCTAGGTTTGAGAATGCTAGAATAGGTGAGGGTACTTTTGCTTCATTTGGTCTTTGCGTTTCCACGTGAATTCTGGCCCACGCTTTGCGTTCCACCGTACTTTCACGATCGGGATGCGACTTTGCTTAGTACGCTGCACCTCCCTGTCCATGATTTCGATTGGTTCTTCAACGAACAGGAGCTTCTCGTTAATTTCGATTTCGTCAAGAGGAATGACAAGTGTTTCATCCGATAGACACTTCTTTAGATTAGAGACATGGAACACGGGGTGAACACTGTTTAGCTCTGTGGGTAGCTGCAGCTTATACGCCACTGGGCCTATTCGGGCGACGATCTCAAAAGGTCCAATGTATCGTGGGTTCAGTTTTTCCCGTTTTCTGAAACGTATAACCCCTTTCCAGGGTGAGATTTTCAACAGTACTCGATCACCAACCTGAAACTCTAAGGGCTTTCGCCGTTTATCGGCGTAGCTCTTTTGTCGGTCGCGCGATGCTTGTAATCGAGCCCTGATTTGGACGATCTTTTCCGTGGTTTCGCGAATGATCTCTGGTCCCGTTAGTGCTTTGTCTGACGTATGTGTTCTTGCCAGTTGGGTATCACCCACCTCAGCCCAACATAACGGTGATCTACATTTACGCCCGTACAGTGCTTCGAAAGGAGCCACCTTGATGCTCGAATTAGGGGTGAGCATTTGGATCGGTGGACCGGACCGGACCGGTGAACCGGACTGGACCAGACCGGACCGGACCATTTTTTTGGACCCCCAGGCCGGTTCTCGGTTCTAAGATTTCTCGCCGGTCCGGTCCGGTTTTTTTCCCGGTCCGGTCCGGTTTTTACCGGGTTTAGAACTGGTTGGACATGATTAAGATTTTTGTGACGTTTTTTAAACACACATAACTCATTCGTTTTAAGTCGGATTGACATGCGGTTTTTTCCAACATTTAGTTTACAGTTTGTAGATGAATTTAGACTATAATTTTGTTTATTTTGGTATTATATTTACCATGTTACAAGCCTTCAAAGTAGAGCTATCAAAGCTGAAAAAATTCAGCTTTTCAGCAACATTTTGTAAGCTGTGACGTTTGTTAAACACCCATAACTCATTCGTTTTAAGTCGGATTGACCTCTGATTTTTTCCAACATTTAGTTTACAGTTTGTAGATGAGTTTAGACTATAATTTTGTTTATTTTGGTATTATATTTACTGAGTTACAATCCTTCAAAGTAGAGCTATCAAAGCTGAAAAAATTCAGCTTTTTAGCAAGATTTTATAATCTGTGATGTTTTTTAAACACCCATAACTCATTCGTTTTAAGTCGGATTGACCTACGGTTTTTTCCAACATTTAGTTTACAATTTGTAGATGAATTTAGACTATAATTTTGTTTATTTTGGTATTATATTCATTGAGTTACAATCCTTCAATGTAGAGCTATCAAAGCTGAAATATTTCATCTTTTTAGTATTATTTTATACTATAATTTCTAGTCCGCGTTTAGCACTTGTGGTAGAGTTGTAAGTGAGTATTAAACTAGTTTATCGACATTGATAGTTGAAGCTTTGTTATGCACCCAATATTGGGTGATAAAGTTTACAAATCCGATAGTTGACAACGTTTATGATATAGCTTTGGGTAAAAAAAATTACAATTTTTATTCTTTTTTTATACAATTATTACTTTTTATTAAATACTAACAGCATTTTCATGTGTGTTTATGTAGAGATTGCACAAGCTTTAAATATGTTACATATGAATGACAATGATATGGGGAAGAGGCCAATGAAAGATTAGATTATGAGTTTATGAAATTTGTTAGTTTGATTGATTTTAAAGTTTAAACTATGATTTTTGTTGTTACGGTAATACTTTTGTATGTTTGTCTTAAAATTGTTTAACTTTTGTTGGTGAACTTGATTTATATGTTAGTTGCTTTTATTTGGAAAATTAATTTTTGGAAATTGCAAGTTATAATATTATACATCAATGTAGATTAGTTAGGCGTGAAACGGAAACATATTAATTTTGCAAGTTATAATATTATACATCAATGTAGATTACTTATTATACTCTAAGCAATTAAAGTTGTACCGGTCCAAACGGGTCCAAAAACCGGAAAACCCGGACCTGGACACGGACACGGACACGCACACGACTCATCCGGTCCGGTCCATGGTCTACAAAATTCTCCATAACCGGTCCGGTCCAAGAGCCGGTCCGGTCCGGTTCGGTCCGGGCCGGTCCAAATGCTCACCCCTAGCTCGAATGATAGCTATTGTTATACGAGAATTCGATTAAAGGTAGGTGGGTATCCCAAGACTTCCCAAAGTCTATCACGCATGTGCGGAGCATGTCTTCGAGCGTTTGGATGGTTCGTTCGCTTTGACCATCCGTTTGCGGATGATAAGCGGTGCTCATGTCGAGATGAGTTCCCATTGCCTTGTGGAGTGATTGCCAAAAACGTGAGGTGAACCTACTGTCCCTATCCGAGATAATAGATTTTGGCACTCCATGGAGTCTCACGATTTCTCGTATGTATAAACGCGTCAATCTCTCCATCTTGTAGGATTCCTTGATTGGCAGGAAATGGGCAGATTTCGTCAGCCGGTCGATTATTACCCATATGGTGTCTAGTCCATCCGACGTTTTGGGTAGCTTGGTCACGAAATACATAGAAATTCCCTCCCATTTCCACTCAGGAATCACTGGTTGCTGTAATAACCCTGAGGGCTTCTGGTATTCCACCTTTACCTTGGCACACGTAAGGCACTTACTAACGTAGGTAGCAATTTCCGCCTTCATGTTAGGCCACCAATAGTGTCGCTTAATATCCAAATACATCTTGTCTGAACCAGGATGAATGGAGAATCGCGTCTTGTGGGCTTCCTTCATAACTACCTCCCTATATCCTCCGACCTTAGGGACCCAAATACGGTTCATGAAGTAGTATACTCCATTCTCCTTTGCCTCTAGGTTCTTCTCCATCCCGCGCAATGCTTCGCTTGCTCTATTTTCCGTCTTCATGGCCTCTGACTGGACAGCTGCAATTTGGGTGGCAGTTAGTGTGAGAAGTACGATTACAAGCTACCGAACAACAAGTAGCTCGTCTCCGAGGTGCATCCACTTCATCAGCACCACCACCAGACACTTCCCGACACAATTAGGATCAGCCTTTTCTTTTTCCTCTACTATCCGACATGACTCCCTTTCGTGTACTGAGATGGTACTTAAATAATTATGTGCTATATTGATTTCATATTACTGCAAAGACTCAATTATATGCACAAGCGAACCCTCGAAACCACTAGATACTTAAGGATCTCAAAACTAAAACAACCCATATAATCTAAGGATAGACATAACAATCGTGCCAAATCTGTGATCACCTATTACCGCAAATACATCATAGGGATGTAGATGGAGGCAGTAAGAATTATACAACAAGATGCAAAATTTATAGAGTACAACCAGGAATGACGATCATTACTTACGATCTGGGTTATCAATGTGCATCAGGAAAATGCCATCCCGTAAGAATAACAAGTGCACCCGCGAGACACCACTCTTGCAGAGGGACTCTGCTACATTTCAAGCTGCTGTAATGGCAGCAGTAACCGCTGCTATGGCACAGATCAATGCAAACAACCCTAATGGAGGCAGGAATAGCATTGACAACTCCAGCCAAAGGAACAAACATGGAAACCAACAAGTGACAACCTGTCAAGGAACTCCAAACCCCAAGCTTAAGAGCAGGAAGCTGAGGTCTGGAGGTAAGAGAAAGGGACAACACACTCAAGGGTTCTCAAGGGAGCAACGTGTTGTTGCTGTTCATGCGACCACGACCCCTATTACACCAGCAACCAGGAGACCATATGCTGGAAACCTTCCAAAATGCAACCAGTGCAAATTCCATCATAATGGAGCCTGTAGGGAGATTGATGCGGGCCCTAGTGTGGAGGATCGGGCCCTTGCGTTCCTAGAGGCCCACGATCGTGTGACTAAAGGGGCTTCACGAAAATGGCCATAACTTTGGCTACGAATCTCCGTTTTGGGCCTACGACCAGTCAAATCGAAGCTTGGAGCAAGGAGCACGTCTAGATAAGTACCCAAAGGGGACTTACCCATTTTTGAGTCCATAAATCGCTTTCTAAATGGATTTATGAGCAATTTTTGTTATTTTTCCTTAATTTTTGGGTTTTGTTTTTGGGTTTGTATTTGGCCCATGGACTTTTAGGGTTTCATTTTAATTTCTGCTCCTTATTTAACTGTTTTTGATGTAATTTGGATGGTCAATCATCAATTTTATGAACTTTCGATTTTCTCCCAAATTCTGTGTGTTAACCCAGATTTTGAAGCCAATCCCACGGTATTCGTAGAATCAACGTGGTTTTGAAGAGATTGTCCTGGCTATTCTTTTAGAATCAACAGGTTCATTCTTGGTTATCTTTGTGTTGTTTTTTGCGCTGCATCAGAGATGCATTGTAACAAATGCAACCGAAAGAATCACATCGCCAAATTCTGTAGAACTTATCCATGCCAGAATCGTCAGCCAAATGAAAACGACAACAATCGCAACAACCCTAACAACAACACCAATGATGAGACCAGTCGCACCTGCTATAGGTGTGGAGGAACTGGTCACATCAGGCGCAATTTCCCTAGGGATAACAATCGAGGAGCAGAAGGATCAGAAATGGTCCTGGCCTTGGGTCAAGGCGAAGCAATCCAAAACCCAACGGTTGTTGCTGGTACGTTCCCACTTGACAACTCTTTCGCCTACCTCTTATTCAATGGTAAATCCGAGTGAAGTTTCGGTTAGTAACAAATTCAAACACTTACTAAAACAACATCCCCAAAGCTAAGCTAAGCCTTTTCAATGGACATGGCCAATGGGGAAAAATGATTTAATCTAGGGTACTCATGTGGAGTACACCTTAACACTAAACAACATTTCATTACAAGTAGGTTTCATGCCAGTAAATATTAGGAGTTTTAATGTGATAATTGTCATGGTTGGGTTAAGCCCCCACCGTGCTGATACTATGTGTCGCGAGAAGGCCGTTTCCTTTCACCTTCCTAATCACGAAAACTCTAATAATCCATGGTGATAAACCTGGCGCAAATCCTCTTCCTATCTCGTGCATCAAGGCACAGAAGTGCCTGCACCATGCGAACTACGTTTTCCTTGCTCAGGTTGTGGGCAAGACCAAGGAAGAAGTAAGCAAACAAGGTATTCCAGTAGCATATGATTTTTTTTCAAATGTGTTTCCCAAGGAACTTTCGGGAATATCCCAGAGAGACAGGTCGAATTTCGAATCGACCTCATACCGGGAACCACATCAATTGCCAATTCACCCTATAGGTTGACTCCCGCCGAAAATTCACAAGTTATCCAGTCAACTAAGTAGAATTTTTGTGCAAAGGATTCATCGGACCAAGCTTCTCACCCTGGAGAGCTCTGGTCTCGTTCTTCAAGAAGACGGATCCTTCAAAAGGCACATCGATTTTAGGAAATTGAATAAGCTCCCTATAGAAAATCGATACCCACTTCCTCGGACTGACGATCTATTTGGCAAGCTCCAAGGAGCTAGTTACTTCTCTAAAAATAGATCTAAGAACCGGTTATCATCAACTTCGAGTCCGAGAAGAGGACATTCCAAAAACCGCCTTCCGAACTTGTCACGACCATTTCAAATTCATTGTGAAACCCTTCGGTCTAACGAATGCTCCCATGGTATTCATGAACCTTACGAACCAAGTTTCCCAACCATTCCTAGTTATCCCTTTCACTATTTTCATCGATAACATACTCATCTGCTCACAAAGCGAGAACGAAACACTATCATCATCTACGACCAGCCTAGAAAGCATCAAGGCTGGGAATGTCGCGATGAAAGCACTACATGGATGGATAAAACTCTCGAAGTCGAAAGACGAAGCTTTTTGTTATAAGAGTTGAGTTGGGCGTTATCTGGGTGATCGTCGATAGGTTAACCCAATCTGCTCATTTCCTGCCAATACAGAAATCAAACAAGATGGAAGGATTAGCTTGGATCGATATCGAGGAGATCGTGAGACTCCATGAAATATCGGTATCTACTATCTTAGATCGAGATAACAGATTTTCTTCAAGATTATGGCATTCACTTCAGAGGGCTATGGGAACATAACTAGACATAAGCGTTGCTTACCACCTTCAAACCAACAGCCAAAGTGAACGAACCATTCGACCACTCAAATTCATGCTACAAGTCTAGGTGTGTGAGTTCAACAAGTCAGGGGATACCCGGTTTCCCTTGACTAAATTCTCATACAATAACAACTATCGCACGAGCATCAAGGATGCTCCTTTCGAAAACTCATTATAGTCATAAATGCATATCACTCGGTGGTACTCTCATGAGACCGGAAACCACTAACGAAACAACAGAGAAGATAATCCAAATCAAAGCTGGACTTCAAGCATCACGAGACCGACAGAAGAGCTATTATGAAAAGCGGCGTAAGCCATTAGGATGTCAAGTCGGGGATCGCGTGTTATCAAAAGAATCTCCTTGGAAAGGAATGATTCGCTTTAGGAAACGAGAAAACTAAACCCACGATACATCGGGCTGTTCGAGATTTTTGCTCGGATTGGTCCAAAGACTTGTAGGCTGCAGCTACCAGTAGAGCTCAGCAACGTACACCCTGTGTTCAGCGTCTCGAAATCTGAAAAAGTGCCTATCAGGCAAAACTCTTATCATTCCTTTATAAGGGATCGAAATAAACAAGAATCTCATGTTCGTCAAAGAACTAGTCGAGGTGTTTGAGATAGGGAAGTAGAGCATACAAAGCAAAGCCACATTTTCATTGTGAAGGATCGGTGGAACGCTACGCGTGGACCGAAATTCACAAGGGAACCGCGAAGACCAGAGGAAGTACCTACTCTCTCATTCGTGAACCTACCCTTCGAAAGAATTACGGGACGAAATTCCCTCTAACGGGGGGATGATGTCACAACTAGCATTTTTAGCTAGGAAATTCTCTTCTCACATAAACATCATCCATTGTAAAGGCATATACTCTAAGTGAATACTATACCCTATTCTCGTTCAAATATATCTCATATGCTCAAATAAGGGTTGGAAACCCTAGAAATCCCGACTAAAGTTCTTTATGGACAAGGATTCTCTTATTGGGCCTAATGGATCAATAGACTTTCAAATCGACTTTTTGGGCTCTAATTGGACCCACATTAATTTATTTCAACATTTTGAGCCATATTGGGCCTAGAATGAAATAAATTAAGAGTTTTGAACCATGAATAACCTAAACTAGTCCAACAAAGGGTAAAAATCATATTATATTTTTTTGGGGCCAAAAATCATCTAAACTAACTCTAATATTGGGCTTAGGGGCATTAAAGCCCAAAACTTTCCCTTCCTTTTAAAAATCTCGGCCCAAAAGCTAAAGCCCAAGATGAAGGGTTGACTAATGCATGCCACCTCTTTATTATATGGTGGTTATCCATGCATTACCCTCCAAACCTCCATGGCATCTCATTTCTCCATGCAACATCTCATACTTCCATGTATACATCACCTTAAAGTTCATTTCTTCTTCCTCTCTCTCATCCTCGGCCAAACACTCCACAACACCACATTCATTTATTTCTTTCAACCTCTCTCAAGAAAATCTCCTCATCCTCCTCTAAATTTTCGAGTTTTGGTGGGTAGATTCAAGAGGATCTTCATCTAGATCATCAACTTTGGTAAGTTCTCACCTATATCTATGATTTAACTTCTTAACCTCTTCAAAAAAATCTCCTCTTACCACCTCAAATTCGTGATTATGCTCCCTAGAACTCATCAAGATTCGAAGATCACTTCAAGAAGCTAACTAGAGTCATAACCTACACCACCTTCTTCTTCTCTTCATCAAAACCGAAATCCAAACCCCAAGGTGAGCTTCATACCCCCTATTTTCTGTTTTTATGAGTTTTGTGGGGGGGGGGGGGGGGGGAATACAAGTGAAAGTGTAGATCTATATGTGTTTTGTATGCCTTGTATGATTCCTATGCTTATATGTGTGTTTTTGTGTGTTATAATGTTGGATCTAGCCATAAAACCCCTAAAAACCAAGATACACTTTATGTTAAATGATACTAGCATCAAGTATATTTCTACATACAAAGTGTTCCAAGAAAAATAGCTAAATGGCTTAGTAACATTTTCTTTGGGCTAAAAACTAAATTTTTGGACATAAAATGCTAAAAATATAAAGTTAAAGGGCCCAAATTGAAATATTTCGAAATCTGATGGGGGAGATGAGTCAAAACAGTTTCCATAATGTATTTTCTGAAAATATACTTATTGGAGGATTAAAAACATAAATTTCAAGCTTATTGGGCTAAAAATGACATTTTCGGCCCAATAAGGCCCATTATGCGAAATTTTCTGTTTTGGAGGGCCAAAACTGTGTTTTTCTGTAAAACAGTGGACTATTAGTATTCCAAGTCCTTTTCAAAGGTTTAAAATTCTTTTTAAATTTAAAAAGGACCAAAGTTGCAAAAGTTTTCCAATTTGGGCCAAAATTGTCAAAATTGCGAAAAAGAGGGGTTATAACTGAGAAAACTGCATTTTCAGGGACTTAAACTGTTTTCAATGAAAAATAGGCTGAAAAATATTAATTTCAATAATTTTTGGTGTTAAAATGGCAAGAAAAATGATTTAAGGACCAAACCGGAAAGTTATTTAATTAAAGGGTTGAAAAAGTAAATTTTACAAACAATGAGGGGCTGAAAACAGAAAACATCCAAGGCTAATTCAATACACGCAATTTGATCAAATAATGGCACCGCGACTATCGACGGAATACAATACACAACAATACCAAAACTCGTTGTTAAACGAATTGGTTCGGTCTCGAACCAATAAAAACTCGAAATTTCTAACGCGACGATACCTCGATTCATACAAGTAACATTTGGGAATTCAATATACACGTGAGAGTGCACAGACGTCTACGCACCATCTTTGGGCCCCAAAAGTGTAAAATCTTGTTTGTTGGGCCTAGCTAGCCCAATGACCTGATCTTAAGGCCCGAAGACTTCTACCTTACGAGGTGTTGGGTCTTACCGATCTAACACAGCGTAAAAGGACTTTCGATGGCTTGTATACTATCGGTCCCCAAGGGTCCTTTGGTATTGCTAGTAAAGTCGGTATTTCATGCGAGGCGGGTCAGGGACCCCTCGTACCTTTTTTTTATCCCCAACCGGTTAATGGAGTCATCGGGGTCTTCGTGTCCTCTTTCTCTTCGGATGTAGGGAAGTCAGGGCGGTTGGATAACGTGATTAGTACGGACGACGCCTACGGGATCGTTAGTATAGTTATAAACTGGTCGTTTGTGTAACGCATGTTTATAGCAATTAATCATGCTCAAAAATAATCTGACGTCGCCTGGAATTGATAACTTCACGCGTTGCAATGGTTTCATTCTAACTTCATGGAATTCAAAGAATTAGGAAAACGTCGGGTTTTCCTAGGGTTTTTCAATACATTCGGGTTTCAAAACGTACACAATTTTGATGAACATTTTCCTTACAATCATAGAAACAAACAAGCATACTTATGGATCTTCACAAATGTTTTCAAAAGCTCTTTTTCAGAAAATATCGGATTTTCTGGTAGTTTTCAAAATGATACAAAACGTTGCTTTTCAAATACCACTTATGAACTCACCAACATTTCATATGTTGACGTTTTTCAAAATACTTGTATTCTCAGGTAACAAGTGAACCAAAGGAAATATGTACTCAGTGCTAGGATTGCAGTTGTTTATCTATGAACCGAACAATTTATTTTTGGGAATGTAATGTTTAAACAATGTACTTCATGTAAACTTTATCGGTTGTACTTTATTAATGCATGGTAACGAATGTTGTTATGTTTCATATATATTCAATGTTATGGTATTCAATTAAGTCACGACAGCCCTCGGACGTTTCCGCCGTCTGGTTCGGGGGTGTGACATCCGGACCGTAGATCTATTTTAGAAAAATAACTAGCTCCTTGGAGCTGGTCGAATAGATCATCGATTCGTGGGAGTGGGTAGCGGTTCTTGACTGTGAGTTTATTTAACTCTCTGTAATCGATGCACATCCTAAAGGATCCGTCCTTCTTTTTGACAAAGAGTATTGGGGCTCCCCATGGCAAGTAACTAGGTCGGATAAATCCCTTGTCCAGAAGCTCACTGAGTTGGCTGGACAATTCCTGCATTTCAGCAGGAGCCAGCCGATAGGGTGATTTAGCAAGAGGAGTTGCTCCTGGTACGAGGTCGATTGAAACTCAACCTGTCTCTCTGGGGGTACTCCCGAAAGATCTTCAGGAAACACGTCTGGAAATTCACACGCTACCGGAATATCTTGAATGTTAGTTTCTTCCTTGGTTTTGTCCACTATGTGAGCCAGAAATGCCGAATCCTTCTTTCTTAGGTGCTTTTGTGCCTTGATGCACGAGATGAGGCGAAGGTTCATGCTAGGTTTGTCTCCGTAAATTACTAGGGTTTTGTGATTTGGGAGACGAAGACAAACGGCCATCTCGTGACACATAATTTCAGCATGGTGGGGGCTTAACCAATCCATGCCAATAATCACATCGAAACTCCTAATTGATCCAGGCATCAAGTCTATTTGAAAGACGTGTTGATTGAGGGATAGGGTACATCCGATGTAGATTTCCCCAGTGAATTCGGTTTTCCCATTGGCCATTTCCACCGTAAAGGTTTCATTTAGCTTTTGGGGCTGTTGTTTTAATAAATGTTTAAACTTATCGCTTACGAAACTTCGCTCTGCCCCGGTGTCAAATAAGATGCATGCATACATGGGCTGTACGTTAACTTTAGACGACCATTCTTTTCCAATCAATCTCATGCCGGTCCAAATTAAAAGTTTCGACGTCATAGTCGGCATGGATTGGTTGAGTCTTCTTCGCGCCGACATCATGTGCTTTGAAAAAGCAGTTCGTCTTAACCTCCCTAACAACGAAACATTAGTTATCTACGGCGACAAATCTAGTACAAACCTTCGCATCATTTCGTGCATCCAAGCTCGAAAGTGCTTGCGGAAGGATTGTCGAGCATTCCTAGCGCACATCGTTGATACAAGTCAAGAACTGAAGGACATCAAGAACATCTCGGTAGTACGCGACTTTCCCGATATCTTTCCAGAAGAACTACCAGGATTACCACTGCAACGCCAAGTCGAGTTCAGAATCGACTTAGTTCCAAGGGCTACCCCAGTAGCGAAGTCGCCTTATCGTCTCGCACCAGCAGAGATGCAGGAACTTTCCAGTCAACTTAATGAACTCCTTCAAAAAGGATTCATAAGACCAAGTTTCTCACCTTGGGGAGCACCGGTCTTGTTTGTAAAGAAGAAAGACGGATCGTTCCGTATGTGCATCGACTATAGAGAGTTGAACAAACTTACTGTCAAGAACCGTTATCCTCTACCCCGTATTGACGACCTATTCGATCAACTTCAAGGAGCGAACTACTTCTCAAAGATAGATCTACGATCCGGATATCACCAATTACGAGTTCTAGAGGGGGATATTCCAAAGACAGCTTTCCGAACTCGTTATGGACACTACGAATTTGTAGTGATGCCGTTCGGATTAACCAATGCACCAGCAGTATTTATGGACCTAATGAATAGGGTATGCCGTCCTTACTTGGATCAGTTCGTCATCGTCTTTATCGATGATATACTTGTCTACTCCCGAAGTGAGGAAGAGCATAGTCAGCACCTACGAAAAGTCCTAAAAACACTGCGAACGGAGAAACTGTATGCGAAGTTCTCTAAATGCGAATTTTGGATTCGAAGAGTCGAATTTTTAGGCCACGTTGTTAGCGAGAAAGGTATACACGTGGACCCCTCCAAAATTAAGGCCATTGAGAACTGGTCGGCACCAAAGACGCCTACAGAGATTTGTCAATTTCTAGGTCTCGCTGGCTACTATCGCAGATTCATAAAGAACTTCTCTAGCATTGCGAAACCTCTTACTACACTAACCCAGAAAGGCGTGGCCTTTGACTGGGAAGCAAAACAAGAGAAGGCGTTCCAAACACTGAAACAGGCCTTATGCACCGCACCGATACTATCCCTCCCCGAAGGGATAGAAGATTTTGTAGTGTATTGCGATGCATCCAATCAAGGACTTGGTTGTTTTCTTATGCAAAGAGGGAAGGTTATTGCCTATGCCTCCCGTCAGCTTAAGACACACGAAGTGAACTATACGACACACGATCTCGAGTTAGGAGCAGTGGTATTTGCTCTGAAGATCTGGAGACACTACTTATACGGAACAAAGAGTACTATTTTCACCGATCACAAGAGCCTTCAACACATTTTCGATCCGAAGGAACTCAACATGCGACAACGACGATGGGTTGAGTTACTAAATGACTACGAATGCGAAATTCGTTATCATCCTGGCAAGGCCAACGTGGTAGCTGACGCCCTCAGTCGAAAGGAATACACTGGTCGGAGAGTCAAATCTCTAACTATGACTATCCATTCCCACTTATCCACACAAATTAAGGAGGCACAAATGGAAGCTTTGCAACCTGAAAATGTGGCGGGTGAATCCCTGCGAGGAATGGAAAAGAATCTAGAAGTCAAGGGTGGCGGAGCCTACTATCTCATGGACCGAATCTGGACCCCGAAACATGGTGGTTTCAGAAACGTAGTCATGACCGAAGCACACAACTCAAGATATTCCGTTCACCCAGGTTCAGATAAAATGTATCTGGATTTTAAGAAATTGTACTAGTGGCCTAACATGAAAGCAGAAATTGCTACCTTCGTAAGTAAATGCCTTACTTGCGCTAAGGTTAAGGTCGAGTATCAGAAACCTTCAGGATTACTACAATAACCAGAGATACCAGAATGGAAATGGGAGCGGATTACTATGGACTTCATAACCAAGTTACCCAAGACGACAAGTGGACTCGATACCATATGGGTCATTGTCGACAGATTGACCAAATCCGCGCATTTCCTACCCATCAAGGAGACTGACAAAATGGAAAAGCTTACAAGAACTTACTTAAGGGAAGTAGTGCGACTGCATGGTGTTCCGATATCCATTATCTCCGATCGAGATAGTAGATTCACTTCAAGATTCTGGAATTCTTTACAAAGTTCCTTGGGGACTAGGCTAGACATGAGTACAGCCTACCACCCACAAACAGACGGGCAAAGTGAGAGGACGATACAAACTTTAGAAGATATGCTGAGAGCCTGCGTGATTGACTTTGGAAAGGCATGGGATATCCATTTACCCCTTGTCGAATTTTCATACAACAATAGTTATCATACAAGCATAAATGTTGCTCCGTTTGAAGCCCTCTATGGTCGAAAGTGCAAATCCCCTCTGTGCTGGACTGAAGTTGGCGATACCCAGTTAGCTAGGGGAAGAGTTCCTGAGAGCACTCTCACCGGTCCGGAAATCATACGAGAAACGACAGAGAAGATCGTTCAGATTCGTGAGCGATTGAAAGTCTCTAGAGACCGATAGAAAAGCTACGCTGACCAAAGGAAGAAACCTTTGGAATTCCAGGTAGGAGACCACGTCTTATTAAAGGTCTCACCGTGGAAGGGTTTAATACGCTTTGGAAAGCGTGGGAAACTAAATCCAAGACACATAGGGCCTTTCGAGATTCTTGCCAGAATCGGCCCTGTGGCTTACAAGCTTAACCTACCGCGTGAACTTAGTAACATACATCCAACCTTCCACGTCTCGAACTTGAAAAAGTATCTGTCCGATGAGACTCTTGTTATTCCACTCGAAGAGATCGAGATCAACGAGAGCCTTAACTTTGTGGAAGAACCAGTAGAAATCATGGACCGAGAGGTCAAACAAACAAAACAAAGTCGCATACCCATCGTGAAGGTTCGCTGGAACGCCAAGTGGGGACCTGAATTCACATGGGAACGCGAAGATCAGATGAAACAAAAGTACCCTCATCTCTTTCATGTTCACTAGTATCTTTACTAATTTAAATTTCGGGACGAAATTCCCTCTAACGGGGGGATGATGTGACAACCCGATATTTCAACTCTTTGTAATGACCTAAAAAGTCAAGTATTGTAGCTACTTTTGAAATAATGAAATTAAATTCGAAGATGAAACATGTAAAAATCTTTATAAGAATATCTATTATGTTATACATTGGGTCAAGGTTTACATAAATACTAAGAACACTAAAATCCGAGTTACAACGAAGAAGTTATGACCATTCTAAGATTTCCGACAAAACCGACAACACCGATTAAACGGAAAACGCGAAGTTTCAATACGATAGCATTTAGCCTTCGGTATCTAAATGAAAGTTATAGATAACATTAAACCGTGAGCGTACACAAAAAGAACGTCCAAATCTGACTTCGTATGAGGAAGTTATGATTTTTCCAAGATCCGAATATAGCAGTAGACAGCTAAAAACTCGAAATAGAGCTCGAGAGACTTTTGACCAAAACAACCTAAATGATAATCGAAGGTCTCAACATTAGTAGCGCAACAGCGAAAAGTCTGACGAAAACGGACATCGGATGAAGAAGTTATGGATTTTATACGAACTTTTCGTGTCCCGGCCCGTTAAAAATAAATAATTAAAAATAAAGTCAAAATTTGCCAATGAAGTCTAAACGAAAGTTGTAGATCATATTTTCAGCTACGCGTGCATATAAAGAACGTCGAAAACGGAGCTCGTACGCGAAAGTTATGGATTTTACAAGTTCGGGGTCCAAAATCCGAGGCTGTCAGGCCTCCCCACGACGTGGCACTGTTTTGCCGCGACCCGGAAAGTGACTGAGGGCGTCCAATCAATGGAAGAGGATAGACTTGCTCCCCACGACGTGGCCAACCCTAGCCACGACGTGGTACTCAAAAATACCCCCTATAAATAGAACTCTTGGGGTGCCGGGTTTAGGTGCTCCATTCTTCCCTCTCTCGTGCTGAAACTCTGCGGTTAAGCTCCCGAAGCCCTCCCGAAGCCCCGGTTTTCACACTCAAGTTCCGAAGGAAGGTTCTACTCTCCCGAGATTCCCGATAATCCCGAGAAAATCGACTTTCACAAGCCGAAGTTCTGCTCGATTTTCATCTCGTTTTCCCCAATCAATCAAGTGAGTTCATACCCCTTAATTAACCCCTTTTAATTATTCTAAATGCTTTTATATGCTTTCTAAGGGGGGGGGGGGGGAATACAAGTAAAACACACGATTACTATCGGGTGTTATATATAAAGATTTTTATACACTTTCATTAAGTAGAATCATATGTGATTTATAAACTATATAGGGAACTTTCATATATATATATATATATATATATATATATATATATATATATATATATATATATATATAAAACATGTTATATTCCATCTTTTGAAATATAAATTGTTGTAATGCATGTATAAACTAAACATTTTCTTAGATTATATGTATACTTGCCTATCTTAGACTCTACACCAAAAATCTATGCTTTCATAACAAATGATTCCTTTTCTAGGTATTTCTAAACAAACGAGACACACTTTTAGAAAACTATAATAGGTATAGTTTTACGAACAAATTCCTAACTCTTATGTACTAGAAACATGAATTTCAAGAAGTCACTTTTGTATACAAGAACAAACGTAACATTTTAACAAGTAGATCTGTTTTTATACCACGGTTTTTGTGAGACACTAACTTCACGTACGTTCGAGTACACATTTCAAGTCCTGTATTATATACCAGAATCCCTTGGAGGGGGAGCATGGTGTTTGTGTATAGATCTATACGGGCTTGACAACCCGCGCCCTGACTGTTAGGTACAGTCCACCGTTTGGGGTGACAAACGTCATAACATTCCAACGCCTGAAGAACGTTGTGTATAGGCATTCCGAGTCAATAGTATGGTTATAAAACTCACATGGGGTATTAAAAATGCATTGATTTACAAGGTTTTCAAACACATTGGTTATTTTACACTTACATACATTTTAGAAACAAACATTGGTCTTGAGAGAAGGCTACTTTCATACTAGTAGAAAATATAGGATTTTCTAAGCACAAACAAACAAGGACAAAACATTTCATTTCATACAAACATTGTCATTCAAATACTTATGAAACTCACCAGCTTAAATGCTGATCTACTCTTTCAAAATTACTTGTATGTTCCAGGGAATCAGTAATTTCAGGTATCATTATGCTTTTGATGAAGGGATGCTGCGGCGCCAGTTTAATCTCATATTTTGACATCATATTGTAATTGGTTTTGAACATGTAACTTTTGACAAATGTAAACTTTCAATTATATATATGATGGTTGTATTGCTTTCTTTACTATGTATTCATTTGTTACGTTACCACATGAAGTCATCCGCCCCCGAACGTTTCCGCCGTTCAGGTTTGGGGGTGTGACATGGCGCCCCTTCCTCTTATTATTCTTTCCCTTCTTGCCATCACCTTCCTTCTTTTTCTCAGACTCCACTGGCTTCTCGCCCTTCTTGTTGTTATGGTCATACAGCTTCTTTGCCAATCTTTTTGCACTATCAAACGTTTCAGGGTTCGCAGCTATCACATTCCCTTGAATTGGTGCTGTTAGTCCCCAGATGAATCGCTCAATCTTCTTTCCTTCCGAGGTGATCATACCCGGGCACAGCAGAGATATTTCACTAAATCTCTATATGTAGGCATCGATATTCGCATTCTGCACAGTGAGGTTCCATAGCTCTTGCTCCATCTTCTGTATTTCGCCTCGCAGGCAGTATTCAGCCATTAACATTTCTTTCATCTCTGCCCACGGCATAGAGTTGGCTACAAGGAGCGTCATGGCTTCCACATGTCCGTTCCACCAGGTGAGTGCTTGATCCACAAAAGTGCAGGCCGCGAACTTCACTTTCATCTACTCAGGGCAATCGCATATCTCGAATACCGACTCCACCTTCTCGATCCATCGCTTCAGGGCGATCACTCCTCCAGTGCCGTTAAAAGTTCGTGGTTTGGCGTTCGTAAAGTCCTTGTAGGTACATGTTTTGGTAGGTCCTTGATTCATCCCGTTGTTCGAACTTCTGGCTCCTTGCCCATTGACTCATCCATTGTTCCCTTGATGAATTTGCGCAATCGCTGCAGTGACCGCAGTAGATACAACTGCCTGGAACGCGATTGAGTCAACTTCGGGTGGAGTTGGTCCTAGGTTTCCGCGAGTAGGTCGGCGAGGCATCTTCTTGTCACGAAACGGAAAGATGTTGAGTGTACGTGGTTTCCGTGAGGTTGTGGTCCTACTGACTAGGTGTATGGCACGAACTTAAGTACTTCTATCATTTAGCATACAATCATAGATTCACAACACATAGCAAAACACGTAAAGGTTCACTAATATTATCCTATGCCTCTTCCACTATTGCAGACTAAACATACGTTCTTTTTTTTTTTGGTGATAAAGGGTATAGTTTTAGGTTCCCTAGCTATCCCGATCTCATCAAAACGTGTGTTAGTTGTACTTTGGAGAGAATGTAGTTGATCAGGCTACATGCACTCCTTGGTACCACTAAGAACAGTCCTGAATTAACCGAGATACTAGCATTATTGTGTTTGGTTCGGCGTTATGTTCCTTGTTACTAATGCAAGAAAAGATGTTTTATTGTTGTATTTTTACTTGTTTTGTTCAGAGTTAAGTTAGTCCCTCTTTTTGGTTTATAGTTGCATATCAATGTGTGGCTAGATATGCTGGTTCACTATAAACAAAGCTCTGATACCAACCTGTTACACCCCCGAACCAGACGGCGGAAACGTCCGGGGGCTGTCGTGACTTCATTGAATACCATAACATTGAATATATACGAAACATAACATCATTCGTCACCATGCATTAATATAGTACAACTGAATGAGTTTACACTGAGTACATTGTTTTAACATTACATTCCCAAAAATAAATTGTTCGGTTCATAAATAAACAAACTGCAAGCCATCACTGAGTACATTTTTCCTTCGGTTTACTTGTTACCTGAGAATACAAGTATTTTGAAAAACGTCAACATATGAAATGTTGGTGAGTTCATAAGCGGTATTTGAAAAACAATGTTTTGTATTGTTTTGAAAAACTACCAGAAAATCCGATATTTTCTGAAAAGAGTTTATGAAAAAGTTTGTGAAGATCCATAAGCATGCTTGTTTGTTTCTATAGTTGTAAAAATTGTTCATTAACTTGTATACGTTTCGAAACCGTATGTATTGAAAAACCCTAGGAAAACCCAATGTTTTCCTAACACTTTGAATTCCATGTAGTTGTTGTACCATCGCGGCGTGTGAAGTCATTGATTCCAGGCGACGTCGGATTATTGCGCATGGTGAATTGCTATAAACACGCATTACGCAAACGACCAGTTTACAACTATACTAACGATCCCGTAGGCGTCGTCCGTACTATTCACGTAATCCAACCGCCCTGACTTCTAGTAGTCCCACATCCGAAGAGAAAGAGGGCACGAAGACCTCGATAACTCCGTTAGCCGGTTGGGGATAAAAAAAAGAGTGCGAAGGGCCCTTGACCCGACTCGCATTAAAATAACCGACTTTACTAGCAGTACCAAAGGACCCTTGGGGACCAATAGTATAAAAGCCATTGAAAGTCCTTTTACGCTGTGTTAGATCATGTAAGACCCAACAACTCGTAAGGTTGAAGTCTTCGGGCCTAAAGATCAGGTCATTGGGCTAGCTAGGCCCAACAAACAAGATTTTACACTTTGGGGCCCAAAGATGGTGCGTCGACGTCTGTGCACTCTCACGTGTGTATTGAATTCCCAAATGTTACTTGAGTGAATCGAGTTATCGTCGTGTTAGTAGTTTCGGGTTGTTATTGATTCAAGACCGAATCAATTCGTTTAACAACGATTTTTAGTATTGTTGTGTATTGTATTTCGTCGGTAGTCGCGGTGCCAATATTTGATCACGATGGGTGTATTGAATTAGCCTTGAAAATTTTCTGTTTTCAGCCCCTCTTTATTTTGTAAATTTACTTTTTCAACCCTTTGCATAAATAAATTTCCGGTTTAGTCCTTAAATTATTTTCTTGGCATTTTAACATCAAAACTTATTGGAATTGATATTTTTCAGCACATTTTGAGTTGAAAACAGTTTTAGTCCCTGAAAATACAGTTTTCTCGGTTGTAACCCCTTTTTTTCGCAGTTTTTACCATTTTGGCCCAAATTGGAAAATTTTTGCAACTTTGGTCCTTTTAAATTTTGAAAAGCATTTTAAACCTTAGAAAAGGACTTGGAACACTAGTAGTCCACTGTTTTACAGAAAAACACAGTTTTGACCCTTCAAAACAGAGAATTTCGCATATTGGGCCCTATTGGGCCGAAATTGTCATTTTTAGCCCATTAAGCTTGAAATTTATATGTTTAATCCTCCAAATGAGTATATTTCCAGAAATATTTTATTGAAACTGTTTTGACACTCCTCATCCATCAGAATTCGTAATATGTCATTTTGGGCCCCTTTAACTTTATATTTTTAACATTTTGTGTCCAAAAATTGGGTTTTTAGCCCAAAGAAGATGTTATTAAGCCACTTAGCTATTTTTCTTGGAATACTTTGTATGTAGAAATATATTTGATGCTAGTATCATTTAACATAAAGTATATCTCGATTGTTAGGGGTTTATGGCTAGATCCAACATCATAAACACACAAAAACACACATATGAGCATAGAAATCATACAAGGCATACAAAACACATATAGATCTACACTTTCACTTGTATTCCCCCCCCCCATCCCCACAAAACTTATAAAACAGAAAAATAGGGAGTATGAAGCTCACCTTTGGATGTGGTTTCGGTTTTGGAGGAGAAATGGAAAAGAAATGGGATGATTTTCGGCCTAAGCAACCTTTTCTTGATGATCTCGAGTTTGAGAGGTTCTAAGACACAAGATTATAATTTCATATGAGTTAAGAAGAGATTTTTGGATATAAGAAGAAGTCTAAAGTGTGGATCCAAGTTTCAACTTACCTAGATGATGATTTTTGGGAAGAATTCTCCTTGCAATGCTCTTGAATCTTCGAAATTTAGGAGAGGAATGGAGAGAGTTCCTTGAGAGAAAAGATGAGTGAAATGTTTGTGTGTGTGTTTGGGATTCGGCCGAGAGGGAGAGAGGGAAAAGAAGAGAGTGACTTTGACAAGATAGATGCTTGGAAGTATGAGTTGCATGCATGGAGACCCAACAAATAAAAGTGAGGTGGCAATCCAAGGTCAACTCTTCCTTTTCCTTAGGCTTGGGCCGAGAATGGAGAGGGAAGAAAGGATTTTTGGGCTTTTTGCCCCTAAGCCCAATATTAGAGTTAGTTTGGGTGATCATTGGCCTTATAAAATAAAATTGTGATTTTTATGCTTTATTAAGCTAGATTAGGTTAATCATGGATCAAAGCTTTTAATTCATTTCATTCTAGGCCCAAAATGGCCCAAAATGTTGAAATAAATGATTGTGGGTCCAATTAGAGCCCAATTAGGGTTCTAAGCCCATGATAGTCAAATTGGAAGCTTATTGGTCCATTTGGGTCCAATAAGGGAGTCCTAGTCCAAAATGGACCTAAACAAGAACTTCTAGGGTTTCCAATTGTTTGATGACTATTTGTAGTACTTGTATGATGTATTTGATTGAAGTTTTTGATGTCATAATAATAGGTATTACACATGCTCTTAAGTTTTTGATTCAACATTTACTTGAGTGTATAGATTACATGACACAAAATTTCTAGTTGTGACACAAACACTCTGCTTATACTGTATGTATATGTGTCCATCTTAGACACTATAATAAATATACTTTTCATAACAAGTGAGCATTTTACTAGGGATTTCTATACAAACGAGACACACTCAAAGAAAACTATAATAGGTATAGTTTTACGAGAACATTACTAACTTTTACATACTAGAAACACTATTTTTAAGAAGTCACTTTCACATACAAGAACAAACGAACATTTTTACACGTAAATCTGTTTTTATACTAAGTTTTGTGAGACATTAACTTCACGTACTTTCGAGTACACATTTCAAGTCCTGTATTATATACCAGAATCCCTTGGAGGGGGAGCATGGTGTTTGTGTATAGATCTATACGGGCTTGACAACCCCGCGCCCTGACTGTTAGCTACAGTACACCATTTGGGGAGACAAACGTCAGAACATTCCAACGTCTGAAGAATGTTGCGTATAACCATTCCTAGTCAATAACATGGTTATAAAAACTCACATGGGGTATTAAAAATACAATGATTTACGGGGTTTTTCAGACGTATTGGAAATTTTATACGTACATACATTTTCTAGAAACAAACATTGGTCTTGATAGAAGGCTACATTTATGCTAGTAGAAAATATGGGATTTTCTAGGAACAAACAAACAAAAACAAAACATTTCATTTCATACAAACGTTGTGATTTAATACTTATGAAACTCACCAGCTTAAATGCTGATCTACTCTTTCAAAACTACTTGTATGTCCCAGGGATTCAGTAATTACAGGAAACAAACAGCTTTTGAAGAAGGGACGCTGCGGCGCCAGTTTAAATTCATATTTTGGCATCGTATTGTAATTGGTTTTGAACATGTACCTTTTAACAATGTAAACTTTCAATTATATATATATATATATATATATATATATATATATATATGATGGTTGTATTGCTTTCTTTACTATGTATTCATTTGTTACGCTACCACATGAAGTCATCCGCCCCCGAACGTTTCCGCCGTTCCGGTTTGGGGGTGTGACAGATTGGTATCAGAGCAATGTTTATAGTGAACTAAGTATATCGAACCACATAAGATATACAAACTATAAATGCTTAAGGGACTAATACTCTCTGACAAAACATTTTTTTGTTTTACGCCTAAGCCGCGTTTCGTTTAACTTAGATTGTTAGTTCATTTAAGTACAAATACATGCATACAAAAACTTATTTTCATGATTATAACTATACAAGAAGAATTTAGACAAGTTGGACACTATGATTAAGACTCGATATATGTAATCAGATTTGGGACAAATATAGCATGATCAACTATATTTGTCCGAGATCGGACCAATGTATATCGAGGAATGCTCGTAGTGAGCAACAAGTCAAAACTTACCAAAACATCACGAGAATCAAACACACGAATTTAAATACTATAGGAGTATTTATTACATAGAATAGCTTAACATACATGTTTAGTCTTACATGTTCCAAACATTATTCGATTCTTATAACCCTATTCTCATACAGTCAAATGGCTAGATTTCACCACCCCGACGACCCCTACTATCCCAACCAAGGCAACGGGGGATGGATCGAAGAGGATCCCGAGGAGGACGAAGAACCCATAGAATTGGACGAAGAGGACGACTCCGGTACCGACTCAGATCCGAAAGTGATCAACCCACCACCCGCACAACCTCCTGTCTTCGTGAGAAACTTTCAAGGACCGACTCCCGTTTGGGGAAGTCACCTCCACCATTGGAGCCAACAACAAAACCTACGTCCTCCCTACGGCATGTGCCGAGACTTCTACGATGTCCGCGGCGGAGGTGTAGCCGATCGGGCACTCCCAGTCATGGTGGGCAAACTAGCCAACCAGTCCTACCAATCCGGAGTTCAAGCTAGCCGGATTCGGGAAGTCAACGTGGAAGTATAGGTTCACACTTCCGACATCCGTAGGTTGGACAGAGCTCAGGACAATGCCCAACTCCAAACCGAGGCATTCCAAGCGCACATGATTGCAACCCTCTCCGAATTGAGAGAACAACAAGCCGCCTTTGACAGGCGTCTTATGGAAGCGAAGCAATCAGATGCAGAGTCAAGCTCCAAGCGCAACCTACGACGCAAGTAGTGCTTGCCAAAATCCCAAATTTTGTTATAAACTAGGACCTCGGTTAAAAGTTTTATTTTCTTTAACTTTGTAACTGGAGACCCTTATAGGAGTCAAATTTTCACGATCGTTGTATCAACTATTATATTAATATAATTGGCACGCTATTACTACTACATTGAGTATTTCGTTCAATCCTTAAAATATTATGGAGAAACCATATGCATGTTTCATATATTCGGTCTTTACGAATAACTTTCATTCTTCTATCTTTGAGACTCATACTATCATCTGTTGTTGAACTATAACGATTTAGTTCATGAGACACATTCATTTTCTATGCTATGGAATTCTTATCTTTATCTTTTCAACCTATAGTTGAAGGATGCCTCCGCGTAGAAACCCGAGACGAAACAACGGTGGGGAAGCACCTCTACCACCACCTCCACCTCCTCAATTTGATGTTGCCATGTTCCAAGTAGCAGTCACCGCAGCTGTAGCAGCTGCCATGTCACAGATCAATACCCCTGTTACTACTAGCTTGAGAACTGGCACACTTCCTTCCAACCATGGCGAGAGTCATGGGCAACCCCGAGAATGCACCTATAAGGACTTTACGAACGCCAAACCCCAGATGTTTAATGGAACTGGTGGTGTGATGATTCTGAGGCAGTGGATCGAAAGGACATAATCAGTATTTGAAATCTGCTCCTGTCCCAAGCACAGTAAAGTCAAGTTTGCAACCTACACGCTTACCGATAGAGCTTTAACTTGGTGGAATGGCCACGTTAAGGTACTTACTCTGATAGTGGCGAATTCAATAAGATGGGAGAGCTTAAAAATCATGCTGATGAGAGAGTAATGTCCACGAGGAGAGATTCAAAAACTCGAGCACAAACTCTGGACGCTCGGAATGATTGGTACCGACATAGCAACTTATACCAACAGATTCTGTGATCTGGCCATCCTTTTCCCGGATATGATTGCTCCTGAGAGCAAGAAAATAGAGAGATACATTTGGGGACTGTCGCCCCAAATTCAGTCAAGCGTGTTAGCTTCAAAACCTGACACTTTTGAAAGTGCCAAAGAACTGGCACAATCTCTTATTGATCACGGAAGTCATCAGAACTCAACAAATTCTGCACCAGAACCACCAAAGGGAAACAACAACAGCAATAATAAGAAGAGAGGATGGAATAGGGGGAAGGGTGGGTCTTCCCAAGAATCCTCGAAGAAACAACAACTAGTTACAGTGAATGCTGCTACTATACCTACTACCGTTCCTACAAATCCCTACCCAACAAAGCCTTATGCGGGTAACTTTCCAAAGTGCGCCAAATGCACTTACCACCACCATGGACCTTTTCGGGAAATGCAGTGCTCCAACTGCAACAGAAAGGGACACACTGTCCGTTTCTGCAGAGACCCCGTAAAGCCAATCACTCAAGTTCCCAACGCTGGTGTAGGCCGAGCTTGCTACGATTGTGGCGAGGTGGGCCACTACAAGAGAAACTTCCCTAAGGTAGCAAATACCGGCGGGGTGGGATGAGTGTTGACTATAGGCCACGAAGAATCCATAGCTGATCCTACAGTAGTTGCTGGTACGTTTCTTCTCTATAATTTATACGCATGCATACTATTCGATAGTGGAGCGGAGAGAAGCTTCGTGAGTCAAAACTTTAGTCACTTAAACATAAACCTACCATGTTAGAAAAATCATTTACTATAGAAATGGTAAACGGAAAAACGGAAAACACTAACTGCATATACATGGGTTGTACATTAACTTTAGACGGTCATTCTTTCCCAATCGACCTCATGTCGGTCCAAATTAAAAGTTTCGACATCATAGTCGGCATGGATTGGTTAAGTCTTCTTCACGCCGACATCTTGTGCTTTAAAAATGCAGTTCGTCTTAATCTCCCTAACGACGAAGCGTTAGTGATTTATGGCGACAAATCAAGTACAAACCTTCGCATCATTTCGTGCATCCAAGCTCGAAAGTGTTTGCGGAAGGATTATCATGCATTTCTTGCACACATCGTCGATACGAGTCAAGAAGTAAAGGATATTGAGAGCATTCCAGAAGTACGCGACTTTTCCGATATCTTTGCAGAAGAACTACCGGGATTACCACCGCAACGTCAAGTCAAGTTTAGAATCGACTTAGTTCCAGGGACTACCCCAGTAGCAAAATCGCCTTATCGTCTGGCACCAGCAGAGATGCAAGAACTTTCCAGTCATCTTAACGAACTCCACCAAAAAGGATTTATTAGACCAACCTTCTCACCTTGGGGAGCATTGGTCTTGTTTGTAAAGAAGAAAGACGGATCGTTCCGTATGTGCATTGACTACAGGGAACTAAACAAACTTACAATCAAAAATCGTTACCCTCTGCCCCGCATTGACGACCTATTTGATCAACTTCAAGGAGCAAACTACTTCTCGAAGATAGATCTATGATCTGGATATCACCAATTACGCGTACTAGAAGAGGATATTCCCAAGACAGCCTTCCGAACCCGTTATGGACACTACGAATTTGTAGTGATGCCGTTCGGATTAACCAACGCACTAGCAGTATTCATGGACCTAATGAATAGGGTGTGCCGTCCTTACTTGGATCAGTTCGTCATCGTCTTCATCGATGATATACTTATCTACTCCCGAAGTAAGGAAGAGCATAGTCAGCACCTACGAAAAGTCTTAGAAACCTTACGTTCGGAGAAGCTCTATGCGAAGTTCTCTAAATGAGAATTTTGGATTCGAAGAGTCGAATTTTTGGGCCACGTTGTTAGCGAGAAAGGGATACACGTGGACCCCTCTAAAATTAAGGCCATTGAGAACTGGTCGGCACCAAAGACGCCTACAGAGATTCGTCAATTTCTAGGTCTCGCTGGCTACTATCGCAGATTCATAAAGAACTTCTCTAGCATTGCGAAACCTCTTACTACACTAACCCAGAAAGGCGTGGCCTTTGACTGGGAAGCAAAACAAGAGAAGGCGTTCCAAACACTGAAACAGGCCTTATGCACCGCACCGATACTATCCCTCCCCGAAGGGATAGAAGATTTTGTAGTGTATTGCGATGCATCCAATCAAGGACTTGGTTGTTTTCTTATGCAAAGAGGGAAGGTTATTGCCTATGCCTCCCGTCAGCTTAAGATACACGAAGTAAACTATACAACACACGATCTTGAGTTAGGAGCAGTGGTTTTTGCTCTGAAGATCTGGAGACACTACCTGTACGGAACAAAGAGTACTATCTTCACCGACCACAAGAGCCTACAACACATTTTTGATCAGAAAGAGCTCAACATGCGGCAACGACGATGGGTCGAGCTACTCAATGACTACGAATGTGAAATTCGTTATCATCCTGGCAAGGCAAATGTGGTAGCTAACGCCCTCAGTCGAAAAGAATACACTGGTCAGAGAGTCAAATCTCTAACTATGACTATCCATTCCCACTTATCCACACAAATTAAGGAGGCACAAATGGAAGCTTTGCAACCTGAAAATGTGGCGGGTGAATCCCTGAGAGAAATGGAAAAAAATCTAGAAATCAAGGGTGGCGGAGCATATTATCTCATGGACCGTATCTGGACACCGAAACATGGTGGTTTCAGAGACGTAGTCATGGCCGAAGCACACAACACGAGGTATTCCGTTCACACAGGTTCAGATAAAATGTATCTGGATCTTAAGAAACTGTACTGGTGGCCTGACATGAAAGCAGAAATTGCTACCTTCGTAAGTAAATGCCTTACTTGAGCTAAGGTTAAGGTCGAGTATCAGAAACCTTAAGGATTACTACAACAACCGGAAATACCGGAATGGAAGTGGGAACGGATTACTATGGACTTCATAACCAAGTTGCCCAAGACGGCGGGTGGACTCGATACCATATGGGTCATCGTCGACAGATTGACCAAATCCGCGCATTTTCTACCAATCAAGGAGACTGACAAGATGGAAAGGCTTACAAGAACTTACATAAGGGAAACAATGCGACTGCATGGTGTTCCAGTATCCATTATCTCCAATAGAGATAGCAGATTCATTTCAAGATTCTGGCAGTCACTACAAAGTTCCTTGGGGACTAGGCTAGACATGAGTACAGCCTACCATCCACAAACAGATGGGAAAAGTGAAAGAACAATACAAACTGTGGAAGATATGCTGAGAGCCTGTGTGATTGACTTTGGAAAGGCATGGGACATCCATTTACCCCTTGTCGAATTTTCATACAACAATAGTTATCATACGAGCATAAAGGCTGCTCCATTTGAAGCCCTCTATGGCCGTAACTGCAGGTCCCCTCTGTGCTGGGCTGAAGTTGGCGACACACAGTTAGCTAAAGGACGAGTTCCTGAAAGCACTCTCACCGATCCGGAAATAATACGAGAAACGACCAAGAAGATCATTCAAATTCGTGAACGATTGAAAGCCTTAAGAGATCGACAGAAAAGCTATGCTGACCAAAGGAGGAAACCTTTGGAATTCCAAGTAGGAGACCGTGTTCTATTGAAAGTCTCACCGTGGAAAGGCTTAATACGCTTTGGAAAGCGTGGAAAGCTAAATCCAAGATATGTAGGGCCTTTCGAGATTCTCGCTAGAATCGGCCCAGTAGCTTACAAGCTTAATCTACCACGTGAACTTAGTAACATACATCCAACCTTCCACGTCTCGAACATGAAAAAGTGTCTGTCCGATGAGACTCTTGTTATTCCACTCGACGAGATCGAGATCAACGAGAGCCTCAACTTTGTGGAAGAACCGGTAGAAATCATGGACCGAGAGGTCAAGCAAACGAAACAAAGTCGCATACCCATCGTGAAGGTTCGCTGGAACGCCAAGCGAGGACCTGAATTTACATGGGAACGCGAAGATCAGATGAAACAAAAGTACCCTCATCTTTTTCTCTGATTCACAAGTATCTTTCTTACCTTAAATTTCAGGACGAAATTCCCTCTAACGGGGGGATGATGTGACAACCCGATATTTCAACTCTATGTAATGACCTAAAAAGTTAAGTATTGTAACCACTTGTGATATAAGGAAATAAATTTCGAAAATAAAATGTCCAAAAATCTCTAATAAATTACCTACTATATTAGATGTCATTAAACCGTGATCGTACGTAAAAAGAACGCCCAAATCTGACTTTGTATAAAGAAGTTATGATTTTTCCAAAGTTCGGCTTAGCGATAGACAACTAAAAACTCGAAACGGAGATCGAGCGACTTTTGTCCGGAATGACCCAAATGAGAATTGAAGGTCTCGACAATGGTTTTGCAACGGTAAAAAGTCTAGCAAAAACAGACGTCAGATAATGAAGTTATGAATTTCTAACGAAAATTTCTTACCGCGACCTTTTAAAAATAAATAATAAAAATAATTTCAAAATTTGCTGACGGAATCTAAACGAAAGTTGTAGAGCGTAGTCTCACCTACGCGTGGATATAAAGAACGTCGAAAACGGAGTTCGTATGAAGAAGATATGAATTTTTGAAGTTTATTAAATAACTAAAATATAAATTTTATTAATTAACCTTGGTATTATCCGAAGGAGGAGTCACCAGGTCGGGCCGAGTTACGCCCAGCGTACGCTCGTACGCCCAGCGTACTCGAGGACTAGGCCTCGGATCGTCCACGTCGCCCCTATGCGAGGCTATACCCGTCCTATCCGAAGCTCCGAGGCAGTCGATGATCCAGTCGCGCATGACGCACGCGTACGCCCAGCGTACCGAGGCAGTTCCCACCCCCTATAAAAGGGATGCGAGGGTTCCGAAGAAATGGCTCATTTTTCTCTCAACTTTCTTGCGTTTTGCCTCGTTTTCCGTGCAAGTGATATCCCGAAGTCCCGGTTACCTTGCTCATGTCCCGAAGGTCGTTTGTGCTCCCGAGATTCCCGAGAATCCCGAGAAAATCTGTTTTCTCGAGTCGAAGTTCTGCTCGGTTTCCATCTCGTCTTCTTCGATCTTCCAAGTGAGTTCATACCCTTATAATCCACACTTTTAAATGTTTTATAAATGCTTTTATATGCTTTTAAGGGGGAAATACAAGTAAAACACACGATTATTATCGTGTGTTATATAAAGTTTCATTATACACTTTTTATCAACGAAATCATATGTGATTTATAACTATTATAGAAAAACTTTCATATGCAAAATATATCACGATAACATCATATCTTTTGAAATGAAAAATGTTGTTATATATGTATAAATCAAACACTCTCCTTATACTGTATGTATATGTGTCCATCTTAGACACTATAATAAATATACATTTCATAACAAGTGAGCATTTTACTAGGGATTTCTATACAAACGAGACACACTCAAAGAAAACTATAATAGGTATAGTTTTACGAGAACATTACTAACTTTTACATACTAGAAACACTATTTTTAAGAAGTCACTTTCACATACAAGAACAAACGAACATTTTTACACGTAAATCTGTTTTTATACTAAGTTTTGTGAGACATTAACTTCACGTACGTTCGAGTACACATTTCAAGTCCTGTATTATATACCAGAATCCCTTGGAGGGGGAGCATGGTGTTTGTGTATAGATCTATACGGGCTTGACAACCCCGCGCCCTGACTGTTAGCTACAGTACACCATTTGGGGTGACAAACGTCAGAACATTCCAACGCTTGAAGAACGTTGCGTATAAGCATTCCTAGTCAATAACATGGTTATAAAAACTCACATGGGGTATTAAAAATACAATGATTTACGAGGTTTTTCAGACGTATTGGAAATTTTATACGTACATACATTTTCTAGAAACAAACATTGGTCTTGATAGAAGGCAACATTTATGCTAGTAGAAAATATGAGATTTTCTAGGAACAAACAAACAAAAACAAAACATTTCATTTCATACAAACGTTGTGATTTAATACTTATGAAACTCACCAGCTTAAATGCTGATCTACTCTTTCAAAACTACTTGTATGTCCCAGGGATTCAGTAATTACAGGAAACAAACAGCTTTTGAAGAAGGGACGCTGCGGCGCCAGTTTAAATTCATATTTTGGCATCATATTGTAATTGGTTTTGAACATGTACCTTTTAACAATGTAAACTTTCAATTATATATATATATGATGGTTGTATTGCTTTCGTTACTATGTATTCATTTGTTACGCTACCACATGAAGTCATCCGCCCCCGAATGTTTCCGCCGTTCCGGTTTGGGGGTGTGACAATATATATATATATATATATATATATATATATATATATATATATATATATATATATATATATATAATTGTGGTATTAGATGTTGTGTTTTTTTCTTGAAGCTAGAGGTTTAAGCGTCGATTGAAACATTGGTAAAATAAGAAATTAGGAGTAAATTTGAAGGTTGTCAAGATCAGGATCCTACGTAGAATCGTTTTTAGGTTTGTAAGATCGGGATCGGTATCTTAAGATCTTACCAAAAAGACATAATTTTTACTTGTAATTTTAAAACATGAAAAATATCTTAAATATTTAGTCTTCCGTTTGAAATCTATAAAAATTTCAAACATTAGTCACAACTCACAACACAAAATGATAAATAATAAACTAGTAAAGGGTAAAACGTATAAAATAGTAATTTTTTTTCATTTTCAATATAATAATAATAATAATAATAATAATAATTCAAGGGAAGGTGAGATTAGATTAGATTTCACCCTTTGATTCTACCTAAAATACGATATGTAGACTATCTATTTAGTTTTTCATATTTAAGATCATAGGTTTGTATTAGGGATGAACTTTAGAACCGGACCGGTTCGGAACCGGAACCGGTTTTTGTATATTATAAGAACCGGACCGTCGGTTTTGGTTTCGGTCCCGGTTTTTTGGGTTTTTTTTTTTAAATAAAACCGGTTCAAAATATTATGGATGGTATGTTATCTTCTGGAGTTTGTAAATGATTCAATATTTAACCAAATTATGACTTTTTACATTTTAAATTGAAGTGCAAACACTAAATTACATGATAAAAAAAGAATCAAGTAATTTTGACTTCATATGAGTGAGTTATGCGCATTTTAAAAGCAGGACAGATTTCAAAAAACAAATGCCGAAACAGAAAATACGCAACATTGATATGTTGTCTTTCGAGTTCTATAACTGATTCAATATCTAACCAAAATATGTGTTTTATAGTCTAAAATGAACTACAAACACCAAACTACATGTTGGAAAAAAATTAAGTAATTCCGACGTCATATGAATGAGTTATGCTCATTTAAAAAAATATGACAGATTAAAAAGAAAAAAACAAAAAAAATGTTGAAATAGAAAAAACGCAGCATCGATATTCTTTTTTTCGGGGCATGTGTCTGATTTAATATTTAACCAAAACATATGTTTGTACAGTAAAAAATGAACTACAAACTCCAAATTACATGTTGGAAAAAAAAATCAAATAATTCCGACTTCATATAAGTGAGTTATGTGTATTTTAAAAAACGAAAAACATGTCAAATCGGTTCCGGTTTTTAGAACCGGGACCGATTTTCATAAAAATGGAGACCGGTAACCGGACCTTGTTATCAATTCCGGTTTCGACGGTTCTAATGCTCATCCGTACTTTGTATGCTCCTATAATCAAGAATAAGATTGACAACGTTAATGAATTTAATATCCAGTTCTAAAAGAAAAAATATATTGTTATTATTATTTTTTTTCTTTTTTTCCGTTGAGATTTCAAAACGTAAACAATTAAACCAACATTTTGGCGCCTGCTGCCATTGCATCCAAAATATGTTCCTTCTCGTGATGTGGAGCCGGCCTTGGGTGATCAATCATAATGCCTTTTCGAAATTACCAGCTTATCCTTTTCTTTAAGTCGCCGGCTACTTATTCTTTTCAGTGACTTGCAATATATCATCCTTCAACTCTGTGTTAATCTTCACTTTCAGCCCTTTTGTAACAAAGTTGTTACACTTTTTGTCTTTTACATCATTTTTGTTTTATTTCAATCAACGGTTTTTTTACGTCATTGTTGGATTTTAACCATTTTCCATCGTAAGTGTTAAAAACCTGCAAACGATAAATAATGGATGATGGATCATTTCTATTATCTTTCATTTTTCTATGATTTATGTTTTCTTAAGTGTACTTTTTTCCATTTTCTATATGTTTCTTAGAGGCTATAATATATTAGAACAATCATATATATATATATATATATATATATTAATGTGTACAACTATCCGAATACATAAATTAAAAATGTATAAGTTAGTTTCGGGCATATAGTTCGAAGCTAAAGATACATAATTCGTAATATGACGTTTTAGATATCTAAGTTATTCTACATGAAAATATTAGTATAATATCACTAGTTTTTCAGTTATGTCGTATGATATTTTATGATTATTTTCACATTAATATAATATCAATATTGTTCCACTGACACATCAACAAATATTTGTATTTTTAACAAATCTAATAGTGATCTACAATTGATAAGCTTCAAACATATATCCAATTTAATCTGATTTATTAAATATTTAAACTGTTTACAGACAAGATTAGTTGTTGATATGTAAATATATTTATATATTAATAGTTATATGAAAATAATAACTAATAAATAATAGTTTATTTTTATTTAATTGTTGGCCCACATAAATATGATCCTCCAAGTTGCAAACAACTTATGCAAGGAAATTGTTGAGGTGGCATTTTTTTGGCTTTGGTTTGCAAGGAGTTTGAAAGGCTGATGTAATTGAACACCAAGTAGATATCTTAGATATTTACATAAACATATATGTATAACAAAAATGATTTTATAAGATAACGAATTATTATTTTTATATGTATTTGGTTATTTTTATGTATATTTAATCATATTTTTTTTAAAAATATTATTTTAATTGGCTACATGTTTAAGAAATATCATTAAACTTATATTTACTTGTTTAATAAACTATTAAACTGAATATATATATATATATATATATATATATATATATATATATATATATATATATATATATATATATAGTCGTTTTTATATTTTCCGATCATCATCAGTTTTTCTCGATCATCGTTTGCATCCACGCAATTCCAAAGAAGAAAGATAACATAATTTTACTCATTTTCGATGAAAAACCCTTGATCTCTCCATTTACTTACTGCTTATGACATCCCTCATGACGACATTTACATATTTCTCAGCTCATCTCTCTTTCCTACCACTTTACGAAAACCACCAACCCACCAACCCTCTCTTGCCACTTTCTGTCGAATCGTAAGACACTAGTACCTCGCATCCGCTCACACATTTTAGGTTAGTTTCTTAGTAATCGTGGTGAATGGTGGATGTGGGTGGTTATGGTGGTGATAGAAGGGAGTGTTTGTTGTTATGATATTGTTGTGAGATAGATGGTGGTGGACTGGTGAGACTAGATGGTGTTGTTCGGAGATGATGATCGAGACATATAGTTTAATGATAAATTATTTATAAAAATAGTTTAATAGTTAATCATATATTAAAAAATATCCACCTATAATACCCGATCAAACTAATACGTTTTAAGCGGTTCGAATGAGTTTAATGATAACTTGTATATAAAAATGAAAAATGATTAAATCTACCATAATAAATAAAAATGATTTTGCCACTTGTCATTCTCCCATTCAATTGGCCACATGTCATTTTGTCATAATTTTAAGATATATATTTATTTTCCACTTGTCATTTACTTCATTTTTCATTTCCAATATATCATTAATTTAGTTTCCATAAATTAAACCTACAATAATGACTATTTATTTCAAATTTCAAATTCTAAATTTTAATTTCAATTTCAAATAAATTTACAGTTTAAACCTTTGTGTTTAACATTTTGTTATAATTTACTGATTTAGTACACAAATTTGATAACTAAACACATAATTTTAATTTATTTATTTTTTGCATGTTTTTTTCTCATAATTTTCAGTTATTTTGAATTTCAAATTCAAATAAAATTTTATTTTAATCGTTTATATTAACATTTTGTTTTAATTAACCCGTATAATATAGTATAATATACGTGTCTCACAGCTAATATATATAAAATGATAGTTTATTGAAGTCATTTTCTCATTTCATAAAATCCAAAACCGTAATAATTTTAAATGTAGAGAAAATTGTTTTTGAAAAATATTATTTTTAAGTTGAAAGTATGAGAATAAAAAAAGGAAGAGTGAACAGAGTACGGACTCATTGCGTGCATGGAACCTTGACTGGGTGCGAGTTTCTACACAACTCGTCCTTTCATCCTTTTGTACAAAATTTTCTATTCGCTAACATGGATAGGGCCCACGACATACAGGGATCGTTCCGTTAAGTCTGTCGTAGATGAAGGTCTTTATCTGTTTTCATCTACTTTTCACGAAATTCTCAATTTGTATAAATATTATCCTTCGGGTTTTCAACAACTACCATTTATACCCTACTAGTTTACTACTATCACAATATGTGTTTGATGTGTAAAAAAGAAATCGAAAATACAAAAACGTTGTAACCCAATTACTCCAAAAAAAAAAATGAATGGTACATTTTTGGGAAAATACTTAAAAAGATAACAAAGTTTTAAAATGTTAAAAAAATACTATTATTGGTTTTTTAATATAAAAAATATCATTAAAGTATATTTTTTTATATACGCAATACCAATAAAATATACATGTGTTCAAATAAAACCTTGTGGTAACCGGTTAACTCAGATAAACGGAAAATGACCTAAAAGGGTAATAAAGTTTTCAAAATGTTCAAAAAATATCATTGCTTTCTAGTACAAAAATATATCATTGAAGTATACCATTCATGGGGGGTGTTGAGGGGGAACAAAGTGAGCACCTGCACAAAGCCTAATTTTTTTCATTATATAATTTTAATTAAAAATAAAAAATTATAATAAAGATAAGGGTCATTTTTTCTTGTTCGTCCTGAGCCTTTGAGAATATTAATTTTTTAGGACCGACCCTGATACCATTTGTATACAAAATACCAACGAAGTAAACATTTTAGTACAAAAAATATCATTGAAGTTTCCAAAATGTTCAAAAAAATATCATGTTGTTTTTTTAGAGCACATTTTGTTAACTTCGTTGTTTCCGGATTATGTAGAGCACGGTCATCGGAGATCATTCACCGTCTTACCAGTTTACACCGGTTATGAACTCTCTTTGATTCTCTCATTCATTCAGGTTGTATCTAAATATAATCACATAAAAAGATATAACCGAGAATCCATCAATTAGGATGCAAGTCATTTAAGCGCTCCAACACACATTCTTTTCTCTCTCTATGTTGACTACAAATCGTCATCAAATCAGTCACATGATATTGAGTGTACCTAATCATTCACCTCTCACTGGTCATGAAGAATTAAAAGCAACTCCTACTCTCTACATCTACATTTGGGAATTCTCATGACATAACGTCACACTCGTTTCTCCTTTGTGTCTCTCTTGTGCCACAACACTAATGAACGAATAACGTTGATGTATAATACGTGTATCTATGTAACATATATATGTTTTAGGTTTGAGGCATATCATACGATCTGCAAGCAAGAACGTTTAAGTAATGTTATTACTCACTTACTTCTCATGTTACTATAAGAACGATCGAGTGAAGGAATGAAGGAGATTGCACAACAACTGTGAACTGATATGACGGTGCATAATCTCCGGTGACTGTGTTCTACATAATCCGATAACAACACAGTTAACAAATGTGTGACATTTTTGAACATTTTGGAAACTTCGTTACACTTTTAAGTTATTTTTCTATTTACCTGAAGTAACCGCTTAAATAAAGATTTTATTTGAACACATGAGTACTTCGTTGGTATTCTGTGTACAAATAGTAACTTTAATAATATTTTTTATACTAAAAAAACAACAATGGTATGTTTTGAACATTTAATAATCGGGTAACCTAATAGTTACCTACAATAGCCGGTTCAATGGTATTTTGTATACTAAAAACACAATGATCTTTTTTGTACGTTTTCGAAATTTCATTACCATTTTAAGTCATTTCCCTTCAGTTTTTGCAATTTAGAATGTAACATCCGGATTCCCAGGTATTATATTTTGTTCTTTTATTTTTGGGTGTTGAGGGGAGACTCGGCGAGTTGGCGTCTAGACTCGCCGAGTATGGTCGCAGATTCGTATGCGAGTTCACAGCTGGACTCGGCGAGTCCACGTTGTTTAATGAAACCCTAATTTCTAGGGTTTGAGACCTATTTAAAGGGTCTTAGGGCCGTCATTTGCGGCCACCAACCCCCATAGAGAAACCCTAAGAGATCTAGAGCGTTTGTGAGGAAGGAGAGGCCATTCTTGAACCTTTTGTGGGTGTTTTTGCAAGAAGGAAGTGTTCAAGGCAAGAGGAGGCTGAAGGAGGTGCGATTTTAGTGGTTTTTGAGCTCATAGAGATTGTATTGAGGTATTATTCTCGGACTTTCTTCAGTTTTGGTGTTGATCCTTTGTGTTAGGGTTTTCTAACCCTTTTAGAGGTTGATTAAGTAGAGCATTTGGTCCCTTCTCGAGTTTGTGTTCTAGATCTGGACCCAAAGAGGTCCAGAGGCCTTAACCATTGGAGCTTTATGAGTCATTTTGGGAGTCATGAGCTTGGAATGTCATTTTTGGGGCTGAATCACCATTTTGGACCATTTAGATGTTATATGAGTGCCAAGGTCCGAACTTTATGTGATTATCAGGCTTGGGAAGGCTAGATCTATGATTGTATGGAACAAATCTGACCTCAGAAGTTGAATAGAGATTGTGCATGGCATGAACTCGCCGAGTCCGAAGAACAGACTCGGCGAGTAGTATGAAGGTTGCTCGTTAATCACCCAGTGAGTGGACTTGCCGAGTTGGGGAATAACTCGGTGAGTCAGGGAGAGTCAGGGGAGACTGAGTTCAAGTGGAACTCGCAGAGTTGTTCTTGAGACTCGGCGAGTTGACTCGGGGTGGCCCCGCGATTCATGCCAGGTGGAACTCGTCGAGTCAGGGGAAGAACTCGACGTGCCAAGAGGGGGACTAAGAGAGTCAGTGGACACGTGTAGACTCGTCGAGTCGCCCTAGTGCACTCGACGAGTCGGGTCAAAGTTTGACCGTTGACCTTGTTGACTTTTAGGGTTGAGTACAGTTGTATTTATGGGAGTATTTACTTTATGTGATTAGGCGGAGGCTAGATCACATTTCTTCCGAGTCAGATACTTACCGAGACATCGAGGTGAGTCTTCTCACTATACGTTACCTAGAGTGGTATATTGTGTGGGCCAGAGGGTCTTATGTGTTATGTATGAGATTATGTGTTATGTGTTATATGTATGTTTTATGATGTTATAGATCGGACCGAAGGGTCCAACGATACAGACCGGGCCTGTGGGCCCAACGAGCTATGACTGGACCAGAGGGTCCAACGAGCTACAAGACTGGAGGGTCCCGCTGAGACACATCGACCGGGGGGGTCATATTATAGCCTCGAGTGGCGTATGTGTTGTATGCGGTATTTTGGGGAACTCACTGAGCATTTATGCTTACAGTTGTTGTGTTATGTGTTTCAGGTACTAGCAATGACCGCGGGAAGGCGCCGACATGATTCGTACACACATGCGTTGGAGATTTTGTTTGAGATTCTGGAGAGATGTTTTGTGATGATACAAATTGATATAATGTGTTTTGACAATATTTTATGAGTGAATGAATGTTTTAAAAATGAAAAATTGTTTTGAAAATTTACGTTGTTACATAGAAATTCAGATTTTATGTTTAGTTTGAATTTTTTTTAAGAACCCAAAATTCAAGTACAACAAAATCACTAAAGAGAATGTTTTTATATCTTTAATATCATATTTGACACGTTATAACTAATTGTTTTTTTTTTTTTTTTTAAGGTTTTAACTTTTAAGTCATTATGTTTGGAAGGCTAAAAATTTGTTAATATGTTAATCTTGGAAGAAACTACACACACTAAAATTTCAATAAGCTTATAAATCTTATATATATATATATATATATATATATATATATATATATATATATATAATGTTATTATTTATAAAAATAACTAATTACATGTTATGATTATTGTGTTTAATAAAATAATATAATATACACTAGAGGGTGTTCCCCCGCTCCGCGGGGGACGGAGGTTGCTATCAGTTAACAAAGTTGGTGGAGACGAAGAGGGTTGAGGAAGGATCGAAGGCGGTGACCTGAGGGAGTAAACCCGAGGAACTGTGACTATTGGTTTAGATGGACGGTGGAAAGAACACGTATCCACCAAAAATGGTTTAGATGGGCGGTGGAAAGAACACGTATCCACCAAAAATAAACAAAGTGTCAAAATATGACCTACAAAAGAAAAGATATAGAATTGTATGTACGCCTATAAACCAAGGACCAAAATTGTCAAAAAGTTGGAAACTTTATTGTTCCTAACTTTCATTTCTTCAAAAAGTTCAACTATGATATAGACTTTTTAAGTTCTTAATCTCCACCTAGAGGGTGTTCCCCCGCTCCGCGAGGGGGGGGGGGGGGTGGAGGTTGCTATCAGTTAAAAAAGTTGGTGGAGACGAATAGGGTTGAAGAAGGATCGAAGGCGATGGGTTATAGGATAGTGAGACGATGACATGAAGGAGTAAACCTGAGGAACTGTGACTATAGGATTAGATGGGCGGTGGAAAGAACACGTATCCACCAAAAATGGTTTAGATGGGCGGTGGAAAGAACACATATCCACCCCTACAAAAGAAAAGATATAAAATTGTAAGTACGCCTATAAACCAAGGACCAAAATTTTCAAAAAGTATATATATATATATATATATATATATATATATATATATATATATATATATATATATATATATAGTATATAGTTGAGGTTAAATTATATTTTATTCTAACAAATCATCAAAATTTTGAAAGATGAGTTGGAGAATACTAATAAGATAGGTAAATTACATAAAAGTTATTATGTGTTATTTTTTATTTATTTTGACATTTAGTTTTTTTCTGTTGCATATTAAACACTATGTTTTTTCATTTTTGCAATGTTACTTATTTACCAGGTCATCTAGTTGCTATTAGTGACATGATATATGATGCTAACGTGAAACTATTTAGTTATGTGGTGTTTTGACGTGACATGATGACATATCAAACTAGTGTCGTAAAAGACATTAAGTTTTTAATTTATTTCAATTTTGACACTATGTTTTCATTTTTTTTGCACTTTTGACATTAAGTTTTCAATTTTTATAATTTGACACAATGCTCATACTTATTCTTGCTTGTCTCTTTGCAATATTCTTTTTATTGCTTCCTTTAGTATTTTATAAAAGGCAAATCTTAAAAAATGGGCACTGTGGTTTCCAAAAAATTGGGTTCAATAGGTCATCAACATTGGTCCTTATGGTTTCAAATCTTTTAATGTTTGGTCCTTTTGTTAGTTCTTTGCTGTTAAGTCTAACTGATATGAAGGTAAAATGGTATTTTACATACCTCAAGGACTTTTTCTTGAAGATGTATGATTTTATTAATAATAATAAAATAGAAAATAACCCCACTCTACTCGACAACCACCATCAAACTGCCGCCACCATCCATGACCCGATTTTGGTAATTTTAAATCAAAACCATATAAACATGATTCGACAAGATTCAACATAGTGAATGCATTAAGTTTATGTTGTGACTAAATCATCTTATGGAAAACCCCAATTGCTACATGAGGGAGTCCAGAATATGTGAAAGCTATAATCATTGTGCTCCAAGAAACAACATCGTAGATCTTAATCAAACTGGAGAGTTTATTTTCCATTAATATAATTGCATTTGCATATGGAATACATACCGATCAAAAAGTTTCCTTGAAATGTAGCGTGATGAAACGTTAGTTAAAGATGAATCCGTGTAATGTTCTTCCTGTAGGAAGACTCTTTACATTGGTGCAGGCTTTTAGGATGCATAGGATTGTTTACGCATCTTGTTTAGGTCCAGATTGAGATAATATTTTCTTGAAAATCTCTAAAGAAAGATAGGTTTTTTTAGTTTTAACATAGCCTGAGATCATGGCACTCCAACTGATAACCGATAGGTTTTATACAAACAATCCTATGTGTGCATGCAACCCTAGATTGGATCTATGTTTTCTCTATTAGACATACAAGCATTAAAAAACAAAGGAGAAAATCCTGATATGCGTCTAATAATTCAAAATCGACAAAGATTAGATCACATACCTTTGTTGCTATATAGTAATAACAACCAATTCTTGAAGATCCTTTGCTCTTGAGAACAAGTACCACAAGTGTAGTACCTCTAATGCCTCACAAACACACTAAGGCAAGAGGATGAATATGAGAGAGAGAGAGGAGTGAGGAGTGACTTGCTAAAAAATTCGGCTCTTTTAGGGTTTCATAGGGTGCACGAATTCAAGAGACCAAGGGGTTCTATTTATACTTGAGGCTAGCTAGGGTTTTAAGGTGGAAACCCTAATTCCTTAGCTTATGGCCTAATCAAGTCCATACCCCTTCCTTAGGGATTGGACGAAAAACTCTAGAACCTTCTAGGGATTTTTGGCCCTCCCTAATAGGGGTGATCCAATGGCCCAAAACCTCACCTATCAAATATTTACAAAATAGCCCCTGCACTTTCAGTCTGTTCCTTTAATCTCAAATTTAATTCCAAATCAATTTCTGATTAAATATTTATTAACAATATGATTTCTAATTAATATATTATTCTTTTAATATATTAATAAATCATATTTATGCACCAATTTATTATTCTAAATAATAAAATCAGCCTCTCTCTCCAGTAGTCATCCTATCTAATTGTCAGTGTGAAGACAACCCAAAAGGACCATGTTACTATCAAATCAAGTACATACCAATTATAGTTATGGGCTTAGACACCTAATCCAACAATAACATATATGTTATACATTTCATCGAACAACTTCTATGCACATTCCATTATCGTATCTGCATACATGGACATGAAAGAGTTTTGAAGTGAAGAGATGGGTAGAAACTCCATTTTAATCATATAACCATGTATTTTTTGTCCTTTGTGTAAAGCTTTGAGTGTTCGAATTCTTTGAATTACAAGGACTAAGGTAGAAACATTGGATTCAAATCATGTTGCTCTCGCTTCAATAAATAACGTATTCCTTGATCCAAATCACCATCATCAATCTGCCCAAAAATCAAAATATTCCATGAAACATAATAACTTATCTTCATGCAACCAAAGACGCTAATTGTGGAACCTATATCCCCAACTTTTGTATAGAATTCCATGATAAAGTTTCCAATAGATGTGCTTGATTCCACCCCGCGCTTAATTACAAATGCATGAAGGGACTTCCCATGCGCCAAAGATATTGCTGAATATGCCTTTAAATCGGATGGAGTAATGGAGGTTTTGTCAATTAAACTCCTGCTTTGTTCATGCCATTGTATAAGTATAATACCTCTTTCCATCTCCCACTAAACAACGACTCTTTGATCTTTGAAACCTAGTTGGAAGAGGAGGAGGTGCTAGAGGATGGGCGGGGGTGGCCCTGGGTAGGGTGGGATGGGGTAGTCATGGACGGGCGCAGTTCGTAGTAGGTGTTGTGGATGATACATTTTTTTACGTAGTGACACAATAATAAAAAAAAATTCAAAAGTTTTTGCATTACGTACAGGTTAGACTTTGTCGGTGTCACTATTGGACACCAAGCAAAGTCGAGGGTAGTAGGGTTATTTTTATTTTTTTATTATTAATAAAAGCATAGAACTTCAAGATTGGTCCCTGAGTTATGGAAAAGACCATTTTACCCCCATATTAGTTAGACTTAACAACAAAGAACTGACGGAACGACCAAACATTAAAAGTTTTGAAACCATTGGGACCAACATTAATGGCCTAAAAAGTTAATGACCGAACTTGATTTTTTTGGAAACCATAAAGACCATTTTTGAAAATTTATCTTTATAAAATTATACCAATCCAAAAATATATTTTATTGCCCAAAAAATCAAATTACTAGTAACCATTTGTAAGTTTATTGGTTTTTTATGTAGTTCATTTTTAAAGTTTTTCCGTTCTTTCAAGTGTTAAAAAAGATCACACATTTTCTCTATTAATACATACTTATAAAATAAGTTTTTTACACCATCTATTTAAGACCTTGAGGTCTATTGACACCGTATACCAAATTAATATGAGGTGTCATTATGGTGGTGCGGTGGACACCACACCGCCTGATGTATGGTAGGACGGTGGGGTATCCACAATAGTCTCTTGCATCACGCCTTCTTACCTCTTTTGACCGTTGGAACCTTTAAGTTTAGATTTTTTTTTCTCACTAAATAAACAACATTTCTTCCGTTATATATTTTTTATTTCGATTAAGTATTTTTAATAATTAATGAAATTGTTTTCTTTCTATTAATTTTATATATTACATTTTAATATTTAATTAAAAGAAAAGGAAAAAAAAAATAAAAGAGAGTGAAAGACGATCATTATTTATCAGATGGTGAAAGAAAAATAATGTGACAATTAAATGACTATAAAAAAATAAAAGGTAGTAACTAATATGAAGATATGCCTAAGGTTCTAAATAATGTAATACGTGACTTTACAGAAATGTCAAGCTTCCAGTTTTTCTGAGTCTTGACGAGTCACGTCGTTTGTAAGACGGTAATTTTGAATATAATTAATATTTTTAAATATATGTTTTATTATTATTCATTTTTATATACATATATGACTTAATGCGGCATTTTGGTAAGCTTGATTGCATGTACAGGCTTTGAAGCCATGACACTACAGCGAGCTTTTTAGAACCTTTGATCTACCTTTTAACCTAATGAAATATATAGTTAATGAAATATAATGACAGCTATATGCTTTTTAGATGTTAAAACTTTATTTTAAGTTATAACATGTTAATTGGCACATTTCCGGAAAAAGTTTATACATATAAGTTTTGGATATTATGTGTTGTAATATTATAGATTTATAAAAATAAAATAAAAATAATATCAAATATCAATATCAACGTAAACAAATATTAAAATAGATATAAACAAAATATAATAAATAATGATACAGCGTCCACCGGTTATTTATTTTATTTTTTAAAAAAAATTCTATATAAAAATTGTCATAACATTTAATATTTTTAGCTTTTTAAAGCATAACTTTTTCCATGTGAGCTCACCTGCTTCACACTTGGTTAGCTAATTCCATGTTGGTATAATCTTATGCCTCAATAATATTTTAAACATATCTTATTACAAAAGTGTTCGACGTTTTGATTTGCTTCGACTAAAAAACAAACAAAAACGAAGAACTTGTAAACCAAACATAAACGAAATTACTCTATTAACCTACACCACTAGAATTATACTACACAAATCTTTTGCTAGATCACCATGCGATCTTGGCGATTTTAGCGACATATATACCCTTCTTCTCCGGTGGGATCAAATGTTGGCAAGAGTCTCCAAATTGAAAGGGTAAGCCGACTTCTATTCAGTCAAGTCATATCTATGATCATTGAACTATGAACTATGGCCGGCTAGGATCACCGTCGATCAAATGAGACCATGACTGGAAAAACTCTTTCATAAGGGGTGTGCAAAAAAACCGCAAAACCGATCCGATCCGGTCAATCCGAAACCGAAAAAACCGAAATCGAAAAAAAACCGTAACCGAAAAAACCGAAACCGTAAAAACCGACTCTCTACGGGTCGGTTTCGGTTTCGATATTTAGATATCCGTGGATACCCGAACCGAACCGGCGTGTATATATATATATATATATATATATATATATATATATATATATATATATATATATATATATATATATATATATATATATATATATATATATATATATATATATATATAAAGTAAATAAAATACTAATCAACATTGTTTGGAATGATCCCTGTGATACTGCGCAGTGGCCAAAACAAAATTTAATTGACAATTTTCAGTTTCACGTTCTACATTCATTTTTTTTTTCTTATTAATTTTATTATTATATTTATTATATAAATTTAATAAATGATATTTGAACTTTATATTTTCTTTTTGACCTCGTGAGTTACTACTTTTAGAAAAAAAAATGGTCGTAATAGAGTTTATAGTTTTGATTAAATTTGATTTTTTTATTTAGCGGGTATCCGTGAACCGAACCGTGGTTACCCGCCTTCACACGGTTCGGTTCAGTTCGGTTTTGGTTAGTGCACATGAGGTACCCGCCCCGTGGTCATGGTTCATAATTTTATTACTATCCGAATCGAACCGCCCCGTAAACACCCCTATGACTAAGTTACGAATTTTCCCTCGATAGTCAACGTGAATTATAGAAAACATGTGAGACATATGAAACTGTTCTTGATGTGTTTATTGCTAAAGGATTATCAAATGGTGGAAAACACGTTGCTTTTGTTAGGTTTGCAAAATCTAATATCCCTGGTTGAAAAACTATGTACGGTTTGCATTTGGGAAATTGAGGTTGTTTGCAATTGTTGGTAGATTACAAAGAGAGTATATATAGTAAGGTTATCAAGGACGGGGGGATGACAACCGGGGGAGCTACAAGAATTCAATCTAAAGCTAATTCTAAACCATTTGGTGATGTTGTAAGTGGAGGAACTAAACTTAACACTAAGGCTGTAAAAAATCACTAAGTCGGTAGACCAATGCCTAGGGATTACTCGGTCTAGTCGACGATTAGTCGGAGACTAGTAGAAAACTAAATTGTAAACCCGTCAATTTTTTTATTTAGAAAATGTGACTAATTAATATCTTAACAAAATTGGTAAGTATCACTAATATAATGAGGAAATAGGTTAATATGATTAATAGAATACTAATAATTCCTCAAATAGTTTCTATTAAAATAGATATTCTTCAAAGAATTAAATATTCATCGGCTTCTATAGATTCACTCATTGTCTAGGCATAGATTAATCGTTAGACACCTTCTAATCGGATGACTACTGCCTAGGGACTAATAAGAGATTATTCGGCGACTAGTTAAGATTTTTACAACATTGCTTGACGCTAATCATGGTTTTAAGGAAAATCATAATGAACCGACAATTGTGATTGATAAAGAGTGTTTAATATCAAAGAATTATTCTAAAACTCTCATTGGTTTGGTTAATGAGTTTCAATCCTTGCCAATATTCATGTTGTTTTGTGGCTATGGGGATTTTTCTGATGTTATTTTTAGATATTTGGGTGGAAACTGGGTATTTATGGAGTTCTCTTCCATGCAAGTTCTTGAGAAGTTCCGGTCATGTGGTTGTATGCTCTTGGTTTACAAAGTTAGGACCATGATTTGATGATTTTGTGTTTCATAAACATGTAGTTTGGGTTGATGTTGAGGGTGTTTCGTCAATAGTGTTTACTAAGAAAACTTTCTCAAAGATAGCTACCAAAAGGGGGGACATGCTTTATATGGAAAATCCTAAAGATTATAATTTTTATAGAAAAAGGTTATGTATACGCCCATCTATAAAATCTTTGATAATGGAAGATTTCAAGATCCTCCTGTGGGGGAAAGATTTTATGGTTTGTGCCACCGATATAACAAGTTGGGTTCTAAATTTTATTGAATACGAGTCCAAAATGGAATAAGGAAATAATGATGATGATGTGCAGTTCAAATCATTTCTGGATTTGGAAGAGGGTATGATTAGAACTTATGTTGTGGTAGAAACTTGGAAGAAGGATGAGGAGTCGTTAGGCAATTAGGATATGAATTTTGGTTCAAGGGAGAAATCAAGTTCTTTTGAAGACCCTCTTGGTGTATATGATTTTCTTAGAAAGGAAAACCAAATAAAAAAGAAAGTATAAGGGCATAATCATCTTTTCCATCGGGTTTCACTCCTCAAATCTCCAATTTTGCTGCTACAATATCCAAAAATCAACCTCCATTATAGCAATGTTCAGTACAAGAACCAACTGAACCATGGCAGCAAGCATGTCGAAATTCTAGAAGCCACCTACCCCTCAGCATGAGCTCCCATAACAGTGATAGCAACAAGCTGTCTCTCCGCAAACTATCATCTTTCATACACCAAAAAGGTTTTCAAATAAGGAAGGGGTTCGAAAATGATCATCCTTCTAGCAGCGAACCTTTGTTGTATAAGGATGACGACGAGTTAGCTTAAGTAGTTTCTATTGACAAAAAAAAAGAATTCAACACCTATGCCACATCAGTCAATGGTGCCAATAGAAAATGCAAATATAAAAAAACATGAAGTCTTGGTAAATGGTTGTTATCGTGAAGGGTATGGGTATTCTCATTCTTTACTAGGTGATTCGGTTAAACCTATAAAAAACTAACGATCTCTCTTTATCGGAAGAGTTAAATGATTTTATTGATATTGGTTATGGGGTATGCTATGGATAGGTCTACTCAAAATATTCAGGAAGTTATAAATGTCTATGGAGAGGAATGAATGGTTTCCAATGATTTTTTTTCCTTGAATGTTTAAGTGCTAAGGAAAGAAGGGAAACTTACTTAAGTGATGGGTTTGTTAAATAAACATTGTGTGAGTTTCTTATTATTACAAGAGGCTAAAATGAGGCTATTTGATCTTTTTTGGGTTCGATCCTTACGGGGTAATTATGCTTTTGAGTATGATTGTATATTGTCTGGTGGAATTTTGTATGTTTGGGCTAAATCTCTATTTATAAGCAAGAACATTTTTTGTGGGGATAATTATATTTTTATTGAGGGCGTTTGGGTGCCTACAAACACTCGGTGGCTTGTTATTTTGGTGTTAGCGCCTCAAGGAGTTATGTAAAAAAGTAGTTATAGAGCAGCTCTTAAGGTTTATAACCTGATGACATGGAGAGGTTATTGTTATGGTAGATTTTAATTACGTTTGGTTTGAGAGTGAAAGGTATGGATCTATTTTCAGGCACATTTGGTGGATTTGTTTAACACTTTTATCAGTCATGTAGTGCTTTTTGATTTACCTTTTGGGGGTTACTCGTATACTTGGACGTATAGATTGGCGGAAAAAAAAAAGTTAGACAAGTTTTTACTCTCAAAAGGCCTTATGGTAATGTTTCCTCACTTGGAAGGTATTATTTTAGATCATCATTTATCGGATCATCACATGATTCTTCTAAAGTGGTGGTGTTTGAATATGGTCATTCACCATTTTGATTGTTTTCATTCATTGTTTCTTGTGGATGAGTTTCAGAGGGTCGTGGAAGACTCTTGGATGAATGATGGAATTATTGTGGCAAGGGTGTTAGAGAAAACCAAAATGCTTCTAGATTAGATTTTCTTAGAAATTTGGTTGGTTGGACTCTAAAATTGATCGTGGGGATGGAGATTGAGAAGACGGGAGTACACAAAGTTTGTTTATAAGAAAAATTAGTGATATTGACCGTATGGAAGCTTTAGATGTTGCGCAAAAAGTTAAAGTAAAGTGGATTATTGAAGGGGACGAAAATAATAAATATTTTCATGGGACTATAAACAAAAAAGGCAAGTTGGGAAATGGATGAGGAATAGGTGGATTCGCCTAATAGAGTTAAAAGGAGATTCCTTACAACATTTTTAAACTAGTTTCTTGGCTCCAGAAGGGTCTCGGCCAGTCATTACTCATAATTTTATGTCTTGTTTATATGATGAGTAGTCTTCTATGTTGGCGTGTGAGTGTAACGCCCGCAGATCCGGGCTAGTCAATTTAGAGGCAATAGGGGTCGAAAACGACTTTTCGACAAAAAGATTATTTAGAATAAATAATCTTAACCAAGTTGTAGAAGATGTCACAGGGTTTCCGTACATATAAAGAACGCCGAAATCCGAGTTATAACGAAGAAGTTATGACCCGTCGAAGTTTCGCGTCGGAACCGGCACGGCGCCGGGAAGCGTAAATAGTAAATTTATGATAGAGCGAGATTTAGATTTAGCGCTCTAAACGAAAGTCGTAGAATATGTTAAACTAAGAACTTCGATAAAAAGAACGTCCAAATCTGACTTTGTATGAAGAAGTTACGATTTTTCGAAGTTTCGGATTAGCAGTGTACAGTCCGAAATTCGAATATTAGATCGAGCGATTTTTAGCCGACACAACCTAAACGAGAATTGAAGATCTCATTATTAGTAGCGTAACAATAAAAAGACAGACGAAAATGGACATCGGATGAAGAAGTTATGAGATTATAACGGACCAATCCTGTCCCGGCCTGTTAAAAATATAACTTTAAAAATAAATTCAAAATTAGCCGAAGGAGTCTAAACGAAAGTTGTAGAGTGCGTCTCCACCTACGCATGGATATAAAGAACGTCAAAAACGGAGTTCGTATGAACGAGTTACAAATTATAATAGCATATTTACGTATTAAAATAAAGTATAAATCATATATATACATACACATATATATATATACATATGTATATATCATTAGAAAGGTATCGACGATGCGGTCATTATAAGACTAATGTTGAGTTCTTTCGACATTAGTTTAGTACAAATATCTTTAAATCTATTTAAAATAGTATTATAAAGGGGTGTTTAGTTGTTTATATAACTATAAGGTCATTAAGTAATTATGGGGGGTAGTTTTTGTAAATTCAATTACTATAAATAAGAGGCTTGGGCTCTCATATTTCTTGCACCATTCTCTTGATTCAAGAGTCTTTCTCTCCTTATCCCCCGAACATTTCGGTCCCTCGTGATTCGACTTCTCTTTCTGTAGTTTTAGTATAGTAAGGTGAGCGCTGAAGCGTTGCACGAATCTTTCTTAGAAAGATTCAGCGACGAAGTTCTGCCCCTACAGAGCCCGACTCCTAGCTAAAATCCCCTTGTAAGTAAGTTATGCTTACCCTATTTTAAATATAGTTTATATTTAAAATTAGTATTGTTATTATAAATTTATAATAAATATTTGAGCTATTATTATGACTTATATAAGTGTCGTTATAATATCTTTTTAACTACTCGCGGTACGGGGAATCTGGTTTAAAGGGCCGCATAGGGTTGTTGGATTTCAGAAGTGCTATATGCCAAAATGGTCCTGCCCTCCGGTGTTTTATGTCTGGCCCCTGTCTGTACATAGTGGTTGGAAAGTATTGTTTAAACGCTTATATAATAATAATAATAAGACTAATAATTAGTCACGGTAAATATTAGACTAAAATCTAGTGGTAATAATACTAGGTTTCGTCGAAGGAAGTTATTTTAAAGTAAACGAAGCGCTGTCCGAGTACCGAGTCACCACCTTCTCAAGTGGGTGCATAGTTACTTTCATCTTACACATAGATATGAAGTATTTTATATAAACTACGTGCTATGTGTGCACATTATCTAAATACTTGCTGTCTATGCTGGTTGAACGTTTTATACATGTTTTAAAGGACTTAAACTGTATACGTATTTTATATACGAAAATGTTGGGTATGAGATGGGTAGATGAATGATGAGAGATAGAAGATGACGTGAGTATACATTGGCAGCTACAGACTTAGTGCCTATGGGACAAACACCGGTAGCTATGGACTTAGTACCTTTTAGACGTTGGTAGCTATGGATTTAGTACCTGTTGGGAATTGGTAGCTATGGACTTAGTACCTATTAGTTAGACGCTGGTAGCTAAGGATTTAGTACCTGTTGAACATTGGTAGCTATGGACTTAGTACCTATTAGATAAAGACTGGTAGCTATGGATTTAGTACCCGATGAATAGACTATAGCAGCTATGGAATTAGTGCTTTATGAACGAACATTGGCAGCTATGGATTTAGTGTCAGTCCCATAACCCTGGAAGTAAGGGACTTCGGAATAAACGAATGCAGGATAGATGACTCTTAGGTTAAATCCTTAAAGAGTAAAGAAGATAATGGGGATGGGTAATTGGGTTGATTATTTGATTGAACATAATAATTATATTATTGTGGGTTGAAAACCCTATGTACTCACCAGGTTTCCCAACCTGACCCACTCAGTTTATGTATATCACAGGTGACGAAGTGAAGTGACATTACACTGAGAGATTTAAAAGAGATGTAGATCACTAGTGTAAATCATTGTAAGTCTGTTTATGCTTATGTTTCGGTATTAACGATGACATCCCAAACATTTTAAAATGAAATAAATACGTTTCTTCGAAAATGTTTTAATAACGTATTTACCATGTTTTTCTGGGAACAAATTCCGCAACCTTTTTATAAAATGAAGTACTCTGATTTTCATAAAGCATAAACAAAATCGGTCTTTTCTGGCCGTGATTTTGGGGATGTCACAGTGAGGTCACTAGTGATGAAATTAAATGAGCATCAAATAGGAAGAACTAGAAGATTCCACCTCTGGAAAGCGCCTACACCTAATGGCTTAAGCCGTTGTTCCCATTTCCTCGCTGACCCATCATGCAAAAGGTACGCCGTTAGAGTGAGTGCGCTTGACTAATATAGAAAGTCAAGGCTCTAAGCTCCGCTCCTTCGACTGATTGTTCGAAGGTGAAAGCGGGAAAAAGACGACGAAAGCCTTTTTTTCTTTCTTTTTCAGCCGACTTGAGATTGTTGTATGGATAATTCACCAAGTCTTCGTAGGTCACTTTTGAAATGATTATGAAATTTTGGTATCTGATTGAGCATTGTTGTAGCTAAGGTTAAATGTTTTTTCACTGCTGATATCTTTCCAAAGGGTGCAACTCTTCTTTTGTCGCTTTAATTCCGAAAGTTTGTGATGCTAAATGTGTCAAAGATTTCCGTCCGATTAGTCTGATAGGTTGTCAATATAAAAATGTTAGCAAAATATTAACTAATCATTTGATGGTGAGCCTCTATAACCAATTTCTTTATATTGGTAATGGAAAGCTTTCATGCTGCTTTTCAAAGTGTTATGGATAGAAATCTTTTTTTTCTAGTATCTCTATTGGTGATTATTGTTGGATTCGTGTCTAAGTCCATAACTATTTTGGTATGTACTTGACCCGATTATGAGCGTGGTCCTTTTGGGTTGCCTTCACCATAGCAATATGTAGGATGAATTAAGGAGAGAAAGGTTTAAATATGATTTATTAATATATTATGAGAATAATATATTAAAAGAGAAACCATATTGTTTAATTTAATATTAGTCAAGAATTAATTAAGAATTAATTTTGTGGCTAAAAGAGATTAATTAAATTTAGGGGACTGGACTGCAATTATTGGATAATTGAGTTATTAAGCTAAGGAATGCTAAAGGAACAAGGGGTGATTGAAATTATGATGGGAGCCCATCATATTTTCGTCCATGGCCTTATCCAGAAGGTTCCATGGGCTGCTTAGAGTTTAAGCTGTCCATTAGGGTTTTGACTGAAACCCTAGCAACCCACACAAGTATATAAAGGACCCCTTAGGCCCCAAAAACGTGTACAACTGATTCTCTAGGGTTTCTAGTCGTTTTGGGCAGCCTCCTTTCTTCTCCTCTTCATCCAAGTTGCATAAGGTGTTTGTGACTACATTAGAGGTGCAACACTTGAGGCACTAAGCTTTCTAAAGCCAATCAAAGCAAGGAATTGATTGTTATTGCAATATAACAATCAAAGGTAATTCTCTAAACCCTAATTCAGTTTATTATGTGTTAGATCTAGGGGTTATGGCTTTGGATTCAAAGCATGTACAATAGAGAAACCTAGATCCAAGCATTAGGGGTTGTATGAGCACATAGGATTGTTTCTTATGCATAAAACCCATCAATTTTTTGAGTATTAGTATTTCCCATTTATTTTATGTAGATAATGCGATCATTGTAGGGGATTGGAATGAGTCGAACATTTCTATAAGTATTTGGGAGGTACATTGTCTTCACCTCGATTCCAGGCTCAAGATAAATATGCATAAAAGTAAAGTCTTAGGTATTGGGGTGCCTATGGTGGAGGTTGAGGAAGTGGCAAAAACTATTGGGTGTGAGACTATATTTTCGATTCGAACTTTGAAGAGGGATACCGTAATCAAATTCGAGTCTATTTTAGGTAGGTAAGAATTTTACCAGTTTCAATCATATGAAATTCCTAGATCTTTTGAGATTCTTTGAATCTTATCAATGGCATGTTTAATCTTAGATTATGCTCTCACTTTGTGACTGGGATGACGATGATCGCAAATGAGATGTAAATAACCATTCAAACCCGCTTGACAACCTTGATGTCATTTACCATCTCACATTGATGTGTCGCTTAACCACGCACGCTCCGTCAACAATGATAATTTTCAAGATGTCCATCATATCTCTTCATAGTCCCTATTAAAGTGTCGGTTAACCACACACACTCCACTAACGACATATAAAGCATGATGTGTGTTTTCATAGATTACCATACTTTTGACATTTTCCTAAAGTAACTAGGAGTGGGATTTTATAAAAGATTTAGTTACTTTTTATCATTATACATAGTAAAACAGTAAACACAAAACATTAAACACAAAACATTACATTACATAGAATTGTTTACATCTGTTTGAAAGAAAAGTTATACAAGTGTTATATACATATATCGTATGAACAAAAACAAAGACGAGTCTCCTAACGCTCCGTCTTCTCCAAAAGATGGCGGTGTATCTGTCTAATGCTGACCTGAGAATACAAGCAGTTTGAAAATCAGCATAAAGCTGGTGAGTTCATAAGCGGTTTAGTTTTGAAAAGAACGAGTTTCCTTTGTTTTCTGAAAAAGTTGTTATCCAAGAAAATCCCATATTTTCTTATGAAAACAGTTTAGTTATCTTTTGTTACCAATTCGAAAACGGGTTGTTATGTCATTCCAGGAAAATCCCATATTTTCGTAATAGTTTAGCTGTCCATTTGTTACTTTATTCGTTACGAGTTGTTATGTTATCCCAGAAAAATCCCATATTTTCCTAATAGTTTAGCTGTCCATTCGTTACTTAATTCGTTTACGAGTTGTTACGTTATCCCAGGAAAATCCCATATTTTCCTATGTGTTGAGGTTAGTTCTTAGTTTAATTTTCAATGTACTAGTAACTACCATACTTATAGTATTAGTTAAGTAGTCTGATTTCTTAGTTATCCTACATTCGAATGTTATCATCTGCTATACTTAGTTGTATTTTCGAATATTTGGATTCACTCAGAAACATACATTAACAATATTTTCGATGTTCTGGTGATTTCCAAAAGAGTACATTAGACGTATTTTCGAATCTCTGGCGACATTCTAAGGCGGATGTATTCGAAACTCAGTAGAGGTCCAGAGGCGTACTTTCAAATTAATTTCGAAACTCTGGTGACACTCAAGGCGTACACTAACTGTAAATTCGAAGTCTTGGTGTCATCCAAAGGCGTTATTTCGTATTCATATTCCTATTTCTATTCGTATTCGTATTCGTATTTGTATTCATATTATTCTTAGTTTATGATTAGTATGATTTCTTTTGCAAAATGTAATATAGTTTATAACACTTTTTAAAGAAATCTGCATTTAGTCTAACAGTTTACCCTGCAATTCGAACCATTAGTTAACACGATTTTTGATATTAGAAGCATACATAAAATGAAATATTTGAGCTGAAAATAAGTTTAAGTACAAGATTTCCTTGTACTTTTTGCTTGTATTCCCCCCTGAAAACATTTGAAAAACACGGAAAAAGGGTAGGGGTATGAACTCACCGGTTGAGGAATGCTTCGGTTTGGATCCTAAACGTCAGTTCTGGGTTTGCAAACGCACAAGATTCCTATGTATTATGAAAAGATACACATTTGTATCTAATTAGGACTTGAATAATTTATTTGTTAAGGACAAACACTTCTAGATGCGAAAACACTTCATTATAAGTGTTTGGAGGGACCCGGGTGGCATTTGAGGACACATAAGGCTTGGATATGGAGTTTACTCTTCAAGAGTAAACTCTTAGAAGTTTTTTCAGACCTAATGACACATTCCCCATGAATTTACGGCCGTAAACTCATGGTGGGGTGCTTTTGGTTGCTAAATGGCTTTATATCACTTGGATAAATTAGCTAGGAATACATCTAGGGCATTGGAATGGATTTAGCTCACATATGGACCATTTATTGGAGTTTATGGCAGTAAACTTGGAGTTTACGGCCGTAAACTCCCCTCACACTAAATCCTTGATGTTTTGGTGGTCCTTAATTAATCACATGTGATTCCAAGCTATTTTACAAGTCTAGGGGTAAAATTTGGGCACCATTTGACATAGTTTTAGGAGTTTACGGCCCAAGACTTCTTCTTATGGACGTGAACTCCTTAGGGGGTTGATTTCCTTATGTTTTAGGCTTCTAAGTTGTTTTTGGTTGCTTCTAGATTTTTGTTCAAGGCCTAGGAGGTGTGTAAGTGGCAATTTAACACCTTAGAAGGAGTTTACTCCCCATGGAGATGAGTTTACGGCCTAAGCATGTTCTTGGGCAGTAAACTCATGTTTACTCATCTAAATTGATGTTCAAGGTGTTCTAAGTCCAATCCTATAATTCTATAAGCCATATCTAAGCTTCAATGGGGTTTTGGAAGGGTTTTAAGGCATATATACCCCCTTTATATGTGTTTACGGCCCAAGCATGTTCTAGGGCCGTAAACACATGAACAAGGTCCTAAATCATGATTTTATATCGAATTTGAATGCTAAGGATGATATACTAGGAATTAGGGAAGATACCTTGATGATTAGAAGCCTTAATTTGATGATTTTGGACCCTTAAACTTGATTTGAGGAGAGAGGTTAGAGAGAGAGTAGAGAGAGAGAGAGAGAGAAAGCTTCAAATGGAAGCTAAATCTCCTTTAAATAGTTTCCAAGATTTGGACACAGTGGAATTTTACCCGATACCGATATTAAACGGGGCTTTTGGTCGCACCCGATTAGGTTTTCGTAATCCGGCAGGATTGAATTTAGAAATTATTAAATTAATGATATTGGGCCATTTTCATGAGTTTTAAGGGATTTGAACACTCATGAGATTATAATAAACATATAAGTTTAAATAACTTAGCCCAAAAAACGAGATCGGAACGAACCGCTATAGGCGGTTTTACGGACGAAATGGGTTTCGGCGACGGACAACTTCGGGTTGTTACACCTTCGTACTATGTTGGACTTTCAATCGTAACCTACGAGTTACAAAATAAATCCTTATTGAGGACTCCTTCTTCTTCTTAGGATAAGTACTTTCCTTTATCTATTGTAACAGATGGATGGGTCGTGTTCCAATGACCTTTCATCGTATGATGCAACACTTAGACTCAAGTCTCTTAGAGTCAAATTCCATAATGGAATATACTTTCCTTCATATTCTAATGTGATATGATCACATTTTAGCATGTAGCATTTCTGGCTACTAACTTCTTTAACAACGAGCGCGATACATTTGATCGCTTTGATATTAATCTTCCAGCTTAAGTCAGATGCAACATTGAACTTGGTTCTCTGAACCATGTAACAAACTCACCGTATTCGGACTCATTTGATATTACCAATAGAGTCTGAATAGCAATCATCTTCTTAGTCATTACCGAAACAATGGTAATGACATACTTGAATAAAAACAGAATCAACCACTAGCTTCTTGGTAACCTTGTGACTTTCCCTGATCCAAACATGAATCCTGTGCTTCCAGTAGTATAGATCTCTACTGCTATTCACACCTACTCATACTCGTCCCAAGTATTGTCTCGCAGTCCCCAAGTCCTGAAATCACCAAACAATTTAACACATACAAATGTGTCTAATTAATCATAAAAGTTTTCCTAGACTCTACTAGGACTTCTTCCAAGCGTATCTTTTATCATCAATCATGCTTCAACTCGATTGGTGATGGAAATTTCAAATTATGAGACAACTTCAAGAATTACACCAATCATTCCATCATCCTGCCAATCGAAGGTGTACTTCAGATGTACCGTACTCCTCTAAATGTTCGGTTATTTTATCAGACATATTCTAAAGGCAAGATACCACTCTTACGATATCTTCCGATAGGTGTCATTCACTATCATAAGCCTTTCATTTCCTCCTTTTACTCAATTCTCTATGATTCTTCTCCATAACGTTTTGTACATCCAAGTAGGCGTTTGGTGTACCGAGCGAGAATTTAAGATAAGAAAGCTTTATTTACGATAGACATATAAATCTCCTTATCACTCCGAAACGTTTACATGCTAGTTCTAATACCATATTCGTATGCTTAGAATCCTAAACACATAAGGTTTCTAGATCCGGTTGGCAACAAACCATAAATCGAAACAAATAATAGCATATATGGAAAACATATAGCATTTAGCACATAAAAGCATTTTAGGCATCTTTCCTAAAATATACTAGTGCTTGTGTCTAAAATACGGTAGACACTCATCTCACAATCATCGCTTAGCATTCTAAGTTTAAGTCTAGAAATCCTACAAATTCCTAGTTCGCTTAAACAAATGCTTTGATACCAACTGTGACATCCCCAAATTTCACGGCCAGAAAAGACCAATTTGTTTATGCTTTGTTTTAAAATCAGAGTAATCTTTTAAGGAAAACTGTTGCGGAATTTGTTCACAGAAAATATGATAAATACTTTATCCGATCATCTCCGAAGAGATGTATTTTATTCATTTAAAAACATTTGGGATGTACTGGTCAATACAGACACATAAGCATAAACCGGACTTACATTCATCTACACTAATGATATACATTTCTTTAATCTCTCAGTGTAATGTGTCTTTGTATCGATACATGTGATACAAAAATATTGAGTGGGTTACGTTTGGAAAACTGGAGAGTACATAGGGATTTCAATCCCACAATGTTATAACATATATATATATATATATATATATATATATATAATTTAGAATTCACAAAATATAAATTTCTCTCTCTCTCTCTCTCTATATATATATATATACATATATATAACCAACTCTTACCCCACCCCGTCAATCCTCTCGACGAGACTAAAAACTTACCTCTCGACCTGATCCATACTCACGGATCTAAAAGTAACCTCTCGACCTGATCCATACTCCCGGATCTAAAACTAACCTCTCGGCTTGATCCATACTTATGACATCCCCATTTTCACGGCCAGAAAAGACCGATTTTGTTTATGCTTTGTTTAAAAATCAGAGTAACAACTTAAATAAAAGTGTGCGGAATTTGTCCCAAAACAAAATAAGATAAAGATTTATCAAAAGCATTTCCGTACAAATGTATTTCATTAAAAAGACTCGGGATGTCATGTTCGATACATATCATAAGCATAAACAATACATCATAGGCCTTACTACATTATTCTGTATTTACAGGCCTAAAATCCATTAATCTCTCATCCCAAGACATCACATCTAGGCTCATGCGCCACTACCTGTAATACAAGAAACTGAGTGGGTCAGGCTTGGGAGTCTGGTGAGCACATAGGGTTTTCAACCCACAATAATTTATCAAACCAAGCAAACCCGATTACCCATTCCTATTATCCTCACTTTACGTCCCTAAAACATCTAACACAAGGGACCTAGTCTAAGGACTATCATCGGGATGGACACTACTGTTAAGGGGATTCCTCAGCAATAAATGTCCTTAAGGCAACCATGTGGGGGATGGAGTACATATGGTGTGACATCCCCAAAATCACGGTCAGAAAAGACCGGTTTGTTTATGCTTTGTTTAAAAATCAGAGTAACATTTTAAATAAAAGTGTTGCGAAATTTGTCCCAAAACAAAATATGATAAAGATTTATCAAAAGCATATCCATAGAAATGTATTTCATTAAAAGACTTGGGATGTCATCTCGTACAGATCAAAAGCATAAACAGTACAATATAAGCCTTACTACATTATTTCATATCTACAGGCCTATATCCGTAATCCCTCGTCCAAACATCATAACTATGCTCAAGCGCCACTACCTGTAATACATAAAACTGAGTGGGTCAGGCTTGGGAGCCTGGTGAGCACATAGGGTTTTCAACCCACAATAAATAAGTTTATTAACTTCATTAAATTAAACAAACCCGATTACCCGTTCCCGTTATCCTCACATTACGTCCCTAAGCATCTATCATAAGGGACCTATCCTAAGGATTATCATCGGGACGGACACTACTGCTAAGGGGATTCCTCAGCAATAAATGTCCTTAAGGCAACCATGTGGGGGATGGAGTACATCTGGTGAGCACACAGTTCAAATAAACACACAGTTCGAATAAACACCTACAGGTTGCGAGCCTGCTAGTGTTCCATTGGACTGTCTAGAATAGTCCGTGGTCGTCATCTATACTCTGCTAGATGACTGGATCATCAATAACATCTATAACGAGGCCTCTCATCGTTTTATCTTGTCACACAACAAATATTACATCTACCCATATTTTACCCAACACATTTTGTAGATATAAAATACATATACAGTTTAAATCATTGAAAACATGTATAAAACGTTCATCCAGCATAGATAGCAAGTATTCAGATAATATGCACACATAGCACGTAATTTATATAAAATACTTCATATCTATGTGTAAGCTGAAAGTAACTATGCACTCACTTGTTAAAGCGATGATTCCAAAATCGGGCAGCGCTTGCTTCTAACGATTCTATTTTCCTTCGACGAAACCTAGCATTATTATCGCTAAATTTTAGTCTAATATTTACCGTGACCAACTATTAGTCTTAGTATTATTATTATTATTATTATATAAGCGTTAAACAATATTTTCCAACCACTATGTACAGACAGGGGCCAGACATAAAACACCGGAGGGCAGGACCATTTTGGCATATAGCACTTCTGAAATCCAACAACCCTATGCGGCCCTTTAAACCAGATTCCCTGTACCGCAAGTAGTTAAAAAAATATTATAACGACACTTATATAAGTTATAATAATAGCTCAAATATTTATTATAAGTTCATAATAACAATACTAATTTTAAATATAAGCTATATTAAAATAAGGTAAGCATAACTTACTTACAAGAGGGTTTTAGCTAGGAGTCGGGCTCTGCAGGGGCAGAACTTCGTCGCTGAATCTTTATAAGAAAGATTCGTGCAGCGCTTCAGCGCTCACCTTACTATACTAAACTATAGAAAGAGAAGTCGAATCACGAGGGACCGAAATGCTCGGGGGATAAGGAGAGAAAGACTCTTGAATCAAGAGAATGGTGCAAGAAATATGAGATCCCAAGGCTCTTAATTATACTAATTGAATTTTCAAAAACTACCATCCATAATTACTTAATGGCCTTTTAGTTATATAAACAACTAAATACCCCTCTATAATACTATTTTAAATGGATTTAATGATATTTGTACTAAACTAATGTTGAAAGAACTCAACATTAGTCTTATAATGACCGCATCGTCAATACCTTTCTAATGATATATACATATGTATATATATGTATACGTATATATGATTTAGATTTTATTTTAATACGTAAATATGCTATTATATTTTATAACTCGTTCATACGAACTCCGTTTTTGACGTTATTTATATCCACGCGTAGGCGGGAACGTACCCTACAACTTTCGTTTAGACTCCGTCGGCTAATTTTTATTTTATTTTTAAAGTTATATTTTTAACAGGCCGGGACAGGATTGGTCCGTTAAAATCTCATAACTTCTTCATCCAATGTCCATTTTTGTCTGTCTTTTTATCGTTACGCTACTAATCACGAGATCTTCGATTCTCGTTTAGGTTGTGTCGGCTAAAAATCAATCGATCTAAAATTTGAATTTCGGGCTGTACACCGCTGATCCGAAACTTCGAAAAATCATAACTTCTTCATACGAAGTCATATTTGGGCGTTCTTTTTATCGATGTTCTTAGTTTAACATATTCTACGACTTTCATTTAGAGCGCTAAGGCTAAATCTCGCTCTATCATAAATTTACTATTTACGCTTCCTGGTGCCGTGCCGGTTCCGACGCGAAACTTCGACGGGTCATAACTTCTTCGTTATAACTCAGATTTCGGCGTTCTTTATATGTACAGAAACCTTGTGACATATTCTACAACTTGGTTAAGATTATTTACTCTAAATAATCTTTTTGTCGAAAAGTCATTTTCGACCCTTATTGCCTCTAAATTGACTAGCCCGGATCTGCGGGCGTTACAATTATCTCCCCTTAGGATGATTACGCCCCGGAATCATCAACGAAATAGGGCTCGTATAATGACTCCATACGTCATCTCTTCATCCTAGGTAATAATTATAACTTCTATATTCCTTCAAGTCTATCTCTTAGACTCATTGACTGTAAGTAGTACTCGATTGTGCACCTACTCTCTACCTCAGGCTAGACTCCAAATTATGACCTATCATCATGTGATGCATGTTTAGACTTAGGTCTCTTAGAGTTAAATTCTAAAACAGACTATGCCTTCCTTCATGTTCTAATGTGATATAATCACACTTTAACATGTAGCGTTTCTAGCTACCAACTTTTTTAACAACGAACGCGATACTTCTATTGATCGCTTTGATTTCAATTGTTTGGTTTAAGTCGGACACTACATCGAACTTGGTTCCCTGAACCACACAACATACTCATCGTAGTCGGACTCAATTCGATATGACCACTAGGGTCGGAATATCAACAATCTTTTTAGTCATTACCGAAACGATGGTAATGACATACTTGAATAAAACAGAATCAATTACTAGCTTCTTGGTAACCTTGTGCCTTTCCCTGATCCAAGTGTGAGTCCTGTGCTTCCGGTAGTATAGGCCTCTACTACCATTCACACCTACTCATACTCGTCTCAAGTATTGTCCCGCAGTTTTCCAAGTCACCACACAAGAAAATCACATAACAGCTTAACACATCAAATATCAAAACGAAGGTTTTTTTTATTATTCCTCGAAACTATTACATAGGTGTTCAAGTTCACCCTAGACTATGCCTCTAACAGGCTACATCATACGATTCTATGGCTACTTCATAAGTCGATCCTTGGATGTCAAGCCATCACTCCTGAATCCTCGCATTGTCATCTGCTTCGTCAAGGATCATTTGAAATGCTCTCGCCTTTGGCTTTGGCGACACATTTGGCTTTGTAGCCCCCTCTTTCTTTGGGCAATCTTGCTTGAAGTGCCCTTCCTCATTACATTCGTAACACACCCTTTTATTGAATTTACACTCGTTGGCATAATGCCCATGCTTCCCACACTTGAAACAAGTTACTTCCTCACCGCATTTTCCAGAGTGTTTCTTTTTGCACTTCTTGCACCATTTTCTTCACTCCCTCCTCCTCTAAACTTCCTAGTACTGGATTTTCTTCTCTCATCGGGCTTCGCAGACTCCTCAAATTTCCTCTTTTCACCAACCTCGGTCTTGTTGGTGGCTCTTCCCTTGATTATCTCCTTAACCGACTTGGTAGCCCAGATAGCTGCCTCCAAAGTAGGTGCCTGACGCACTGACACTGCATATTCCCATGGAAGTCCTTTTGCGTACTTGTCAATTTTCGTCAGCTCACCCGGAACAAGACGTAAGGCGAACTCCATCTTCTCTATGAAGTTGTTGGTGTATTCATTAACAAACATGCTTCCTTTCTTTAAGGTAAGGAATTTGTTTTCTAGCTCGAGCAGATTTTGGGTTGAGCAGTACCTACGTTTGAATTGCACCAGAAATTCTGCCCATGTCAGTTGCAGGGGCTCATTGGGGCTCAACGTCTTTCCCAAGGTATTCCACCATCGAACAACGCCTCCTCGAAACTGACGCGCTGAAAATGTGGTCTGTTGTTTTCCCTTGCAACCGCACGTCATGAAAGCTAATTCCATCTCCGAGATCCAATCCATGACCCCGATCGGATCCTCCTTTCCAGTGAAAGTCGATGGCTTGCAAGTCAGAAAATCCTTGTACTTGCATCCATTCCTCTCGACTTCGTCATCTTGGTTGTTTTGTCGAACTATTGGTGGGTTGACTTGACCAACAGTTCCATTGTAGTTCCCCTCCTCAGTCTGCCCTTCGTTCGACTCAGGCCTTTCGATCTGTATAGTCGCTTCCTCTCGATTTTGCTGGAGCAAACGTTTGGTTTCCTCCATTTGACGATCAAACATCGCCTGGATCATCGCTTGCACTCCGGCCATCGTTATTGGCTCAGCAGCGACTTCCACAACCGGAATTTGCTCAATCACTGAGGGTTGGTTTCTGTTTCCATTTGCATTCACGTTTCTGCTACGGGTCCTTGCCATCTTGATCTATACACCGAATAAGGTGAATTTAGATCTTTATTTAGGACTGATGTTCAAATCATCCTTATCTCTCTGAAACGTTTATATGATAGTTCTAATATCGTAGTTAAACGCTTAGAATCCTAAACACATAAGGTTTCCAGATCCGGTCGGCAACAGACCATAGATCCGAACAAATAATAGCATATCAGGCACAAGCATTTAGCACATAAAAGCATTTTTGGCACAATTCCTAAAATAATCTAGTGCTCACACCTCACAATCATCGCTTAACATTCTAAGTTTAAGTCTAGAAATAAATCCATATTCCTAGTTCGCTTAAACTAATGCTCTGATACCAACTGTGACATCCCCAAAATCACGGCCAGAAAAGACCGGTTTGTGTATGCTTTGTTTAAAAATCAGAGTAATATTTTAAATAAAAGTGTTGCGAAATTTTTCCCAAAACAAAATATGATAAAGATTTATCAAAAGCATTTCCATAGAAATGTATTTCATTAAAAGACTTGGGATGTCATGTTCGTACAGATCAAAAGCATAAACAGTACAATATAAGCCTTACTACATTATTTCATATCTACAGGCCTATATCCGTAATCCCTCGTCCAAACATCATAACTATGCTCAATCGCCACTACCTGTAATACATAAAACTGAGTGGGTCAGGCTTGGGAGCCTGGTGAGCACATAAGGTTTTCAACCCACAATAAATAAGTTTATTAACTTCATTAAATTAAACAAACCCGATTACCCGTTCCCGTTATCCTCACATTACGTCCCTAAGCATCTATCATAAGGGACCTATCCTAAGGATTATCATTGGGACGGACACTACTGCTAAGGGGATTCCTCAGCAATAAATGTCCTTAAGGCAACCATGTGGGGGATGGAGTACATCTGGTGAGCACACAGCTCAAATAAACACACAGTTCGAATAAACACCTACAGGTTGCGAGCCTGCTAGTGTTCCACTGGACTGTCTAGAATAGTCCGTGGTCGTCATCTATACTCTGCTAGATGACTGGATCATCAATAACATCTATAACGAGGCCTCTCATCGTTTTATCTTGTCACACAGCAACTATTACATCTACCCATATTTTACCCAACACATTTTGTAGATATAAAATACATATACAGTTTAAATCATTGAAAACATGTATAAAACGTTCATCCAGCATAGATAGCAAGTATTCAGATAATATGCACACATAGCACGTAATTTATATAAAATACTTCATATCTATGTGTAAGCTGAAAGTAACTATGCACTCACTTGTTAAAGCGATGATTCCAAAATCGGGCAGCGCTTGCTTCTAACGATTCTATTTTCCTTCGACGAAACATAACATTATTATCGCTAAATTTTAGTCTAATATTTACCGTGACCAACTATTAGTCTTAGTATTATTATTATTATTATTATATAAGCGTTAAACAATATTTTCCAACCACTATGTACAGACAGGGGCCAGACATAAAACACCGGAGGGCAGGACCATTTTGGCATATAGCACTTCTGAAATCCAACAACCCTATGCGGCCCTTTAAACCAGATTCCCTGTACCGCGAGTAGTTAAAAAAATATTATAAAGACACTTATATAAGTTATAATAATAGCTCAAATATTTATTATAAGTTCATAATAACAATACTAATTTTAAATATAAGCTATATTAAAATAAGGTAAGCATAACTTACTTACAAGAGGGTTTTAGCTAGGAGTCGGGCTCTGCAGGGGCAGAACTTCGTCGCTGAATCTTTATAAGAAAGATTCGTGCAGCGCTTCAGCGCTCACCTTACTATACTAAACTACAGAAAGAGAAGTCGAATCACGAGGGACCGAAATGCTCGGGGGATAAGGAGAGAAAGACTCTTGAATCAAGAGAATGGTGCAAGAAATATGAGAGCCCAAGGCTCTTATTTATACTAATTGAATTTTCAAAAACTACCATCCATAATTACTTAATGGCCTTTTAGTTACATAAACAACTAAATACCCCTCTATAATACTATTTTAAATGGATTTAATGATATTTGTACTAAACTAATGTCGAAAGAACTCAACATTAGTCTTATAATGACCGCATCGTCGATACCTTTCTAATGATATATACATATGTATATATATATGTATACGTATATATGATTTATATTTTATTTTAATACGTAAATATGCTATTATATTTTATAACTCGTTCATACGAACTCCGTTTTTGACGTTATTTATATCCACGCGTAGGCGGGAACGTACCCTACAACTTTCGTTTAGACTCCATCGGCTAATTTTTATTTTATTTTTAAAGTTATATTTTTAACAGGCCGGGACAGGATTGGTCCGTTAAAATCTCATAACTTCTTCATCCGATGTCCATTTTTGTCTGTCTTTTTATCGTTACGCTACTAATAACAAGATCTTCGATTCTCGTTTAGGTTGTGTCGGCTAAAAATCAATCGATCTAAAATTTGAATTTCGGGCTGTACACCGCTGATCCGAAACTTCGAAAAATCATAACTTCTTCATACGAAGTCAGATTTGGGCGTTCTTTTTATCGAAGTTCTTAGTTTAACATATTCTACGACTTTCGTTTAGAGTGCTAAGGCTAAATCTCGCTCTATCATAAATTTACTATTTACGCATCCTGGTGCCGTGCCGGTTCCGACGCGAAACTTCGACGGGTCATAACTTCTTCGTTATAACTCGGATTTCGGCGTTCTTTATATGTACGGAAACCTTGTGAAATAATCTTTTTGTCGAAAAGTCGTTTTCGACCTCTATTGCCTCTAAATTGACTAGCCCGGATCTGTGGGCGTTACATATGGTGAGCACACAGTTCAAATAAACACACAGTTCACATAAACACCTACAGGTTGCGAGCCTGCTAGTGTTCCACTGGACTGTCTAGAATAGTCCGTGGTCGTCATCTATACACCGTTAGATGACTGGATCATCAATAACATCTATAACGAGATCTCTCATTATTTCATTTTATCACACAACAACTAATACATCTATCCATGTTTTACCCCAACATTTTCGTAGATATAAAATACATATACAGTTTAAATCATTGAAAACATGTATAACAATGTTCATCCGGCATAGATAGCAAGTATTCAGATAATATGCACACATAGCACGTAATTTATATAAAATACTTCATATCTATGTGTAAGCTGAAAGTAACTATGCACTCACCTAAGTAGGTGGTGACTCGGCGCTTGGTCAGCACTTCGTTACTCTTAACACACTTTTCCTTCGGCAAAACCTAGTATCATTGCCACTAGGGTTTAGTCTAATATTCACCGCGACTAATTAATAGTTTAGATATTATTACTATTATATAAGCGTTAAACGATACTTGTATAACCCATAATAATAGCCCAAGTACTTATTATAAGGTCCTATTAACATTACTATATTAAAACATAAGCTAAACTAAAGATAGGTTAGGCGTAGCTCACTTACATCGGGTTTCCTTCGAAACCGGGCTCCGTCGAAGCAGAGTTTCTGAGCCGGAGGCTCTTCTCGTCAGATCCGTTAGGTGCTCCGGGAGCCTCGGGGCTTCCTTCAGGTGCTAGGGGGTTTACCTAGGCTTTAAGGGGCTTAAGGAGGCTTAGAGAGAGAGTGTAGAGAGAGAAAGAAGCTTTGGGAGGTGTGAAGAAGAGGCCAGACCCAACATCTCTATTTATAGCGAAAATATCTGATGGACTCGCCGAGTAGGGGGACCTACTCACCGAGTTGGTGCATTTGGTGGCCTTCTGGTGGTGCCACGTGTCCAATTCTGGTGGTGCCACGTCACCCCCTATCGCGTATCAGCCTTCAAACTGAGAATAATCATAACTCTCGCATACGAGCTCCGTTTTTGACGTTCTTTTTTTCCACGTGTAGGTAAAAACAAGATCTACAACTTTCATTTAGACTCCGTCGGCTAATTCTCAACCAATCTCAAATTTAACAGTAGGAGGCGTTTAGACTATTAAATGACCGCGAAGAATTCGTAACTCCTTCATACGGAATCCGTTTTCGTCTATCTTTTTACCATTGAGTTCCTATTAACGAGATCTTCAACTCTCATTTAGGTCGCGTAAGCCAAAAATGGCTCGAAATAAAATTCGAGTTTCGGGTCGTGCACTGCTATGCTGAATCTTAGAAAAATCATAACTTCTTCATACGAAGTCAGATTTGGGCGTTCTTTTTATGGATTTTCTCGGTTTAACATATTCTACGACTTTCGTTTCGATCACTAAGGCTAAAAAGTCCTCCATCATAAATTCACTATTTACGTCTCCCAGTGCCGTGCCGGTTTTGCCGTAAAACTTCGGCGGACCATAACTTCTTCATTATAACTCGGATTTTGACGTTCTTTATATCCCCGGAATCCTTGTTTCGACCACTACAACTTTATGTAAAGATATTAGACTTATCTCATACTTTAATTTTGACGCTTATTTTTATTCTTTATTAAATATATATTTATAATAAAGTAATAAGCACACAAATACACATAATTCACATAGAATTAAAATATTTCATCTTTTTTACATAAAAAGGAGTTACAATAGTTGACCTAGACTATTACATCTTCTAAAAATGCTTAGCCCCGAAACCCGGGCGTTACAATTCTCTCCCCCTTAGGATGATTCCGTCTCGGAATCATGCATCAACAAACAGATGTGGATAGTGACTCATAATGTCATTCTCTGTTTCCCATGTGAGATTCGGCCCATTCGAATGTTTCCATTGGACTAGCACTAAGTCAACCATCTTGCGTCGTAACTTCTTAGTCTTACGGTCAATAATTGTCTCAGGCTCTTCGATCAGCCTTTTATTCTTATCCATCCTTAACTCTAAGATTGGAATTATGTCAGGAACATCTCCCGTGAATTTCCTCAAATAACACACATGGAAGGTGTTATGAATACCATTGAGTTCTTCGGGCAATTCCAGCTTGTAAGCTTGGTTCCCAATCTTCTGAAGAACTTTGAACGGCCCAATAAACCTTGGACTCAACTTCCCTCATTTCCCGAATCTTATAAGTCCCTTCCACGGTGAGACTTTTAGCAAAACTGAATCCCCAACTTCGAAGGTCATCGGTCGTCTTTTCTTGTCAGCATAGCTCTTCTGACGATCCCGAGTTGCTAACATTCTTTCCCTAATCACCTTCAATTTCTCAGCAGTCTCGTGGACTATCTCGGGGCCCATAAACTGCTTCTCTCCGGCTTCAAGCCAACAAGATGGCGTACGACACTTCTGTCCATACAAGGCTTGATAAGGTGCCATCTTGATGCTCGAGTGGAAACTGTTGTTGTTGGAAAATTCTACCAGAGGTAGGTGCTCGTCCCAGTTCCCTTGGAACTCAACGGTACATGCTCTTAGCATATCTTCTAGTGTTTGAATCGTTCTTTTGCTCTGTCCATCAGTTTGCGGATGGTAAGCAGTACTCAAAACACAAGTTTGTACCCAACTCCTCTTGCAGACTCCTCCAAAACCTCGACGTGAAACGACTATCACGATCTGATACAATCGTAAGAGGAACACCGTGAAGTCTTACAATTTCCTTCACGTAAGCATTTGTGAGCTTATCCATAGACCACTTCTCGTTGGCTACTATGAAGTGTGCCTTCTTGGTGAAACGATCCACGACCACCCAAATCATGTCGTGTCCGTTCTTCGTCCTGGGCAGTTTAGTCACAAAATCCATGGTGATGTCTTCCCATTTACCCATGGGTAAAGGTAAAGGTTCTAAACTCCCATATAGTTTCTGATGTTGTGCCTTAACTCTCGCACATGTCACACACTCGGCCACGTACTTCGCAACATCGAGCTTCATCGTCGGCCACCAGTAGTAGGTTTTTAGGTCCCTATACATTTTAGTGCTACCGGGATGATTCGAGTACATGGTCTTGTGTGCTTCTTCCATCAGAAGGTCTCTTATTCCTCCCGTATTAGGTACCCAAATCCGATCTTGGAATACCTTCAGTCCTCGACTGTTTGTACCGAATACTAACGTTTTGCCCAAACGTTCTTCCTTTCGGTCATTCTTCCCTAAAGCTTCTTCTTTGGCTTTCCTGATACTTTCCACAATTGTTGAGACGACTTCGATTCTCAATGCTCTTGGCCTCTTCCTTTCAAGGTCGACTTTCCGACTAAGAGCATCAGCAACAACATTTGCTTTACCAGGGTGGTAAAGTATCTCACAGTCATAGTCCTTGAGTAACTCTAGCCAGCGTCATTGCCTCATGTTCAATTCTTTCTGATTAAAAATATATTGGAGACTCTTATGATCAGTGAAAAGCTTGCACTTCGTGCCGTAGAGGTAATGCCTCCATATTTTTAAGGCAAATACTACCACTTCCAACTCCAGATCATGAGTGGGGAAGTTTTTTTCATGTTCTTTCAATTGTCGAGATGCGTATGCTATCACCTTTTCTCTTTGGGTCAGAACACAACCCAACCCGACTCCAGATGCGTCACTGTATACCACGAAGTCTTCAACTCCATCAGGTAGAGAAAGTATTGGTGCTTCGCATAACTTCTTCTTTAGTTTCTCGAATGACTCTTCGTGTTTCTCACTCCATGTATATGTAGCTCCTTTATGGGTCAAATCTGTTAATGGAGCAGCTATCGAAGAAAAGCCTTGGGTAAATCGTCGGTAATATCCGGCTAATCCTAGAAAGCTCCAAACCTCCGTGGGAATTTTCGGACATTCCCACTTTATCACAGTCTCGATCTTTGCGGGGTCAACCATTATCCCTCCTTGGTTAACCACGTGACCCAAGAACTGGACTTCTCGTATCCAAAAGTCGCATTTGGAGAACTTAGCGTAAAGCTTCTCCTTCTTTAACACTTCCAACACTTCCCGTAGATGCTTGCCATGCTCCTCCTGGCTTTTCGAGTAGATCAGAATGTCGTCGATGAACATTATCACGGATTTATCAAGGAATGGTTTACAAACCCTATTCATCAAATCCATGAATGCTGTGGGAGCATTGGTTAGTCCGAATGACATAACCAAGAACTCGTAGTGTCCATATCTAGTTCTGAATGCAGTCTTCTCAATATCCTGCTCTCTTACCTTCAGCTGATGATATCCTGACCTAAGATCGATCTTAGAGAAGTAGCTCGAACCTTGCAGCTGATCGAATAGGTCATCAATCATCAACAATGGATACTTGTTCTTCACTGTTGCCTTATTCAGCTCTTGGTAGTCTATGCACATCGTCATGCTTCCGTCCTTCTTCTTCACGAATAACACCGGAGCTCCCCAAGGTGATGAACTAGGTCGAATGAAACCATTGTGCAACAGCTCCTGGAGTTGCGTCATAAGCTCCTTCATCTCTGTTGGTGCTAGTCGGTAAGGTGCCTTTGCTATCGGTGTTGTTCCTGGTGAAAAGTCTATACGAAACTCCACTTGTCTATCAGGTGGTAATCCGGGAAGATCTTCGGGAAAGACTTCCGGATAATCACATACGGCCGGTATATTCTGCACCTCTTTCTTTTCCTTCTTAGCATCGATTGCGAATGCCAAGTATGATGCACATCCTTTGGACAAACATTTTCTAGATTTCATCAGGGGGATGATTCCAGAATTCACTCTACGTTTGTCCGCGTACACCATAAATGACTCATTTCCAGGGGGAATAATCCTAACTATCTTCTTTCGGCATAATATCTCGACATCGTTGGCGCTTAGCCAATCCATACCCAAAACGATGTCGAAACCGTTTAACTCTATGGGTAATAACTCTTCGTGGAATTCGTTTCCGTTTAGGTCGATGACGATGTTCCTAATACGATCACTAACATGTACGAATTTGCCACTGGCAACTTCTACAATCAGGGCATTATCTAGTTTTTCTACAGGAAATGCTAATTTCCCACCAAATTTATGCGATATAAAAGAATAGTTGGCCCCGGAATCAAATAGTATATTTGCAGGCAAACCATTTACAAGAAAGGTACCTGAAGCGACGTCTGCTGCCTCCTTCGCAACCTCTAGCGTCATCTGGAAGGCTCTCGCCTTCGACTTAGGTGGTATGTTGGGCCTTCCCGCATCTTTCTTCTTTGGGCAATCCTTAGCAATATGCCCTTCTTCACGGCACTCGTAGCACACCCTCTTGTTGATGGTGCACTCATTGGCATAGTGCCCCGTTTTCCCACTCTTGTAGCAGGTTATTTCCTCGCTACATTTTCCTGAGTGCTTCTTCTTGCACTTCTCGCACCATTTAAATTCATTTCCTCCTCCCCCGAGCTTCTTTGAACCGAACTTGCTCTTCTTTTTGTTGGGTTTAGCAGACCCTTCAAATTTCCTCTTCTTACCAACCTCAACTTTGCTGGCAGCTCTTCCCTTAATCATATCCTCCACAGACGTGGCAGCCCAGATAGCTGCCTCTAGAGTAGGTGCCTGACGCACTGGCACTGCATACTCCCATGGGAGTCCCTTAGCGTACTTGTCGATCTTTGTCAGCTCATCCGGCACAAGACGCAAGGCAAACTCCATCTTTTAAGTGAAGTTGTTCGTGTTGGATAAGGTGTCTAAGTCCATAACTATTTCGGGCTTGTACTTGACCCGACCCGGCATGGTCCATTTGGGTTGCATGGCACCATGCAATTGGATAGACTAAATGAGAGAAATAACACTTGGAGATTATTAATATATTATAAGTGCTAATATATTAATAATATTATTTAATTAGTTGATCAAAGAATTAATTTGGAATTAATTAAGTGATCAAAGGATAACTAATTAAATATATGGGTTGATTATGTAAATCATCCATATCTTGTATAGTGGGCTAAGAGGCTCCATGGATTATCAAGTTGGGTTCTACCCATAGGATGCTCCATGGATGCTCCATGGGAGTTACAAACCCATGGGTCATGGAAATGAAGAGTCATGACACATTAGGGTTTACATGGTGTAACCCTAGATGTGCCAACACTATATAAAGATCCCATTCTCCACCAAAATCGGCTAGACATAAGAAACTAGAGGGCTTGGCCGATTTTGAGAAGTGTGTGTTATCTCAAGAGTCTTTCCAAAAGCATTTGGTGTTGTGTGAAGCATTTGAGGCATCACACTTGGGGTGCTAGGCTCACAAGGTTTCAAGGAACATAAGCAACAACAAGGTAAGTTATTCTATCTATGATTCAAGTTAAATTTGTTCCCCATGTATGCTAGATAGGAATATAACCTTGGAATTCAACTTTGCATGATAATTAGACAAACATAGATCCAAGGTTATTAGGGTTGCATGTACACTTAGGAAGTGTTAGAATGCTCAAAACCCATCAGTGGTATCAGAGCCTAGGCTTGTTTGTTTGTTATTTGTGCTTAAAAGTTGAAGAAAGTCGAAATTCTTGTTGTCTGACTGATGGACTTGGCGAGTCCATGGGGAGGACTCGTCGAGTTCATGTGTATCTTCAACCTACTCGGCGAGTAGGTTTATGCACTCGGCGAGTAGGGTCGACAGAGTGCAGAATTTCGACTTGAGTTGCTGGAAATGGATTAGAATCATTACCCTAAAATGTTTTGGTACTTGAAAACTTATTTTAGAAGGTGTAATGTCTTTTCTAACTCATTTACAACAACTAGTTATCAAAATGACAAAGATTAAATGTGATTTTGATTCTTGAAAGTGTTCATATTCATATTCTTGTTCTTATGATGTTTAGATGATCATAGGAATTATTTGTAACCTATGTGGTAGATTAATTCATGATCATAATGTGTTTTAATGGAGTCCATAACGTGTCCTCAAGTTATGGAAAACCAAAAGTCTCTTGGATTAAAAACCATTAAAAGAACACAAGAGTTAGGAAAAATGAAAAGTCCTCATTTTATTACTCTATTAAATTCATAAGTTACAAGAAATGAAAAGTTTTGAAAGTTTACAAAACTTGCCCTCAAGTTTTGGAACAAGTAAAGTTAAGTTAAAACTTTAGTTCCAACCCCTAGAATTTTAAAAGTTAAAATTCAACCCTTATACTTATATTATTATGATTTAATAATTATATATATATATGTATAAGAACAAAGTCGTCTTACCGCTAGTACGCCTCATTCACGAAGCCGGTCTATAAGGTGGGTATAAGGTTGTTGCCTATAAAATGGTGACTTAATGGGTGTCCACTCTCACCCACCGCTTGCTTGATCGGTGGAGGGTCGTTAGCCGAACGGGTAAGACAAGGACTTATTAATTCTCATTCAAAGTATGATGAATATTATAAAGTAACTAAATGTTTTATTAAATTCCCAATCTTAGTTACTTTAGGAAAAATGTGAATAAGGTGCTATTCCATGAAATTACACTTTACACTTTGATTAAGTCGTTGGTGGAGCGTGTATGGTTAACCGGCACACTAACTTGGACTTAACAAGGTAGGTAAAGGGTGACTTAGGGTTTATTATAGTATCGATGGAGCGTGTGTGGTTAACCGGCACATCGATTGAGTGATAAACTTTAAGGGTACCAAGTGATTTGCATGGTTACTTCACACCTCGTTTTGTGATCCTCGGTATCCCAGTCACAAAACTTGGAGGGCACACTCGAGATTGAAACATGCCTTTGAAAAGTTCATTGAATCTCAAAGAATCTAGGAATTTCTAAGAACCATTCAAAAACCTAATACTAAAATATTGCGGTTTTCGTGGTGGAAATTGGTGAATCATCATTCACCTACCTTTCAAATATGATATAGCTTAGATTACGGCATACCTCTTCTAAGTTATATTATATTGTGATTGGATCCTAGCCTTAATACTACATTTGGGTGTTTTATTAAGGACTCTCTTATATCTAAACTAATCTTGTCCTCTTTCCTTCAGATGTCTTTCAACAATGCTTCTGGCTCTAATCCTAATGGCTCCTTTACCCTTATGAACTTGTGTGGGAAAGTCACCTTTGATGGATCCAACTTCAATGAGTGGATCAGAAACATCAGGATGATTACCCGCTACGAGGACAAAGAATATGTCCTTGACAAGGAGCTTAAGGAGATTGATGAGTCCACTGCAACTCCTCAGGAGATCGTTGAATTTCGGGCACATGAAAGGGGTGCTACGAAAGTGGCTTGTATCATGACGGCCACGATGACAGCAGAACTCCAAAAGTCTTATGAGGATTTCTACCCTTATGACATGCACCAAGATTTGATGGAAAGATACCATCAAAGTGCAAGACAAGAGAGGTATGAAATCATCTGCTCCATGATAACAACCATGATGAAGGACGGGGAATCCGTCACGAGCCACATGCAGAAAATGCAAAGGTATGTGGATCGTTTGCTGAAGCTTAATGTGAACTTCCCGGAGGATCTTGCAATAGATATTATTTTGCATTCCTTACCATCGTGCTATGATCAATTCCGCATGACATATCACATGAACAAGGAAGAAGTCACCCTCAGCAAACTTCAGGGGCTTCTCAAGACCACAGAATCAGGTCTTAAGGGGAAGTCGGTTGCTATCACTCCTACTCAAAACTCTACTCCGGTTTTGGCAATCGGGAAGAATCGATGGAGGAAGAGAAAGAGATCTTCTAAGGGTACCAAGGCTCGGACCCTTGATGGCTCTTCTTCAAGTGGAACCAAGAAAGGTTTCATTACTCCTTCTTCTGACCCAAAAGAGGCTGAATGCTTCTATTGCCATGAAAAAGCTCATTGGAAGCGGAACTGCCCAAAATACCAGCAAGATGTGAAGGATGGGAAAGTTAAACCCAACCATGCAGGTATTTACACTATCATTTCTAATAACTCACCCCATTCTAATTCTTGGGTCCTTGATACCGGGTGTGGTATTCACATTTGTTGTGACTTGCAGGGACTAAGAAGAAGTGAGGATGTGGAGCAAGGAAGGATAAACTTGATCATGGGGAATAGGAAAGCTATACCTGTTACCAAGATTGGAGTTTATACTTTATTGCTAAGTAGTGGGTTTAGCTTAGATCTGAATAAATGTTGTTATTCGCCAGGAATGGCAAGAAATATTATTTCCTTCCATGCTTTGTACAAACAAGGGTTTACCTTTTCATTTAATAATGAAGTTGGTTCTATAGATGCTTTCTTTAATAATATTCTTTATTTTAAAGCATTACCTTGTGATGGTGTGTATGAAGCTGTATCTGTTGTTGATAACTTAGGAAATAATGTTTTGTGTATTGATTCTACTAATAATAACTTGGATAAAGCATCATTATGGCATTGTCGTCTTGGACATATAAGCAAGAAGCGCATAGGCCAACTCCAAAAGGATGGAGTCTTGGAGTCGTTTGACCTAAAGTCAGATGATAGTTGCGAATCATGCTTACTTGGAAAAATGACAAAGTCACCCTTCACAGGTTCGTGTGAGAGGGGTGAAGGTTTGTTGGACCTTATACACACGGATGTGTGTGGACCATTCAAACATGCCACAAGGGATGCTATTATTATTTGACTTTTACTGATGATTATAGTAGATATGGATATGTCTACTTGATCAAGCATAAGTCAGAGACTTTCGAGAGGTTTAAGGAATTTAAACAGGAAGTCGAGAATCAATTGGGCAGGAACATTAAGATGCTTCGATCCGATCGTGGTGGTGAGTATCTTAGTTCAGAGTTCCTCGACTATCTAAGGGAATGTGGGATAGTCTCACAATTGACACCTCCCAGGACACCACAGTTGAATGGTGTGGCTGAGAGGCGTAATCGAACCTTGTTAGATATGGTTCGTTCCATGATGAGTCGAGCTACGCTACCAATCTCATTCTGGGGGTATGCCTTAGAGACTGCCGCCCATATTCTTAATCTAGTCCCTACAAAGAAAGTTGCCAAAACTCCTCACGAGATGTGGACTGGTAAAGTACCTAAACTAGACCACATCAAGATTTGGGGTTGCGAGGCTTTCGTGAGACGCGAGACTCATGATAAGCTCGAACCTCGAAGCGAGAGGTGTATTTTCATCGGTTACCCACAGCGATCCTTTGGTTACCTCTTCTACAGACCTAGTGACAATGTGGTCTTTGTAGCAAGAAGAGGAGTCTTTCGAGAAAGAGAGTTTATAAGCCAAGGAGACAGTGGGAGGCAAATTGATCTTGAAGAAATTCAAGAATCAAGCGGTGAAGGAACTTCAAACTCTAGCCCTCAACTTGAGGAGGAAACTCCTGTTGAGCCAATTGACAAATCTGTACCTCTGAGACGTTCCACGAGAGTTAGGAGTGCACCTGAGCATTACTATGGATTCCATATTACTGCAGAAGGTGAGACACTTATTAGTGATGAAACACTAGTAAGTCAAGATGACCCTAACAGCTACGAGGAAGCCATGGCAGGCCCCGAGTCTGCTAAATGGAAGGAGGCTATGGATAGCGAGATACAATCCATGTATGACAATCAAGTTTGGAACTTGGTTGAAAATGTACCAGGTCGTAAGACAGTAGGGTGCAAATGGGTCTTCAAGAAGAAGACCGACATGGATGGTAAAGTACACACTTATAAGGCTAGACTGGTTGCAAAGGGCTTCTCTCAAATTCCTGGAGTGGATTATGATGAGACCTTTTCTCCGGTAGCCAAGATTAAGTCTATTCGGGTTCTGTTAGCCATAGCTGCATTTCATGACTATGAAATATGGCAGATGGATGTCAAAACCGCTTTCCTTAATGGAAAGTTGGCTGAAGATGTTTACATGAGTCAGCCAGAGGGTTTTGTCAGCAACGAGTACCCTAATAGAGTGTGTAAGCTTGAGAAATCCATTTATGGATTGAAGCAAGCACCTCGCAGATGGAATCTTTGCTTTGATGAAAAGGTCAAGGAATTTGGCTTTTCTAGGAGTGAAGATGAATCTTGTGTGTATGTCAAGGCTAGTGAGAGTATAGTTAGCTTTTTGGTATTGTATGTGGATGACATACTACTCATAGGAAACGACATTCCAACCCTGCAGGAAGTAAAGTCCTGGCTTGGGAAGTGTTTCGCTATGAAGGACCTTGGTGAAGCTGCCTATATTCTAGGGATAAGAATCTTGAGAGATTGGAGTAAAAGACTAATTGGACTTAGTCAGAGTACCTACTTGGATAAGGTGCTGAAGAGATTCAGCATGCAGGATTCCAAGAAAGGAGAGTTACCCATCCAGAGTAACACCAGATTGAGTAAGACACAAAGCCCTAGCACTGAGGCTGAGATAGCAGAAATGAGTCGAACACCTTACGCTTCGGCTGTAGGATCGATCATGTATGCTATGACGTGTACTCGACCCGATGTAGCTTTTGCCTTGAGCATGGTTAGCAGGTATCAGGCGAACCCTGGCAAGGCACACTGGACTGCGGTAAAGAATATCCTCAAGTACCTACGAAGGACTAAGGACTGGGTCCTTACCCTCGGTGGGAGTGATGACTTGAGAGTTGTTGGGTATAGTGATGCTAGCTTCCAGACTGATAGGGATAATTTCCGCTCTCAGTCGGGCTGGGTCTTTACCCTAAACGGAGGAGCAATTTCTTGGAAGAGTTCCAAGCAAGAGACAGTGGCAGATTCTACTTGTGAATCAGAGTATATTGCAGCTAGTGAAGCAGCAAAGGAGGCGATATGGCTGAAGAACTTCATTGGAGACCTTGGAGTTGTACCAACTATTAAAGAGCCAATGGAAATTTTCTGTGATAGTGAAAGTGCTGTTGCCTTAGCCAAGGAACCAAGGGATCACGGGAAATCCAGACACATCGACAGAAAATACCATTTCATCAGACATCGGATCGAAGAAGGACTCCTCGTGGCAAAGAGGGTATCATCGGATGAGAACCCAGCAGATCCCCTCACGAAGGGACTGAGTAGGGTTAAGCATCTTCAGCATGCTCGGAGCATAGGGCTGAAGGATGATATAAGTTTTAGTAGTTAGATAACCCGGAAATTTGTAAAGTGTAATTGACATTTGATGATGAATAAAAGGTGTTTTATTTATGAGTAAAGTGTTGCTATCTCTTGTCAATCGTTTACTATATTTCTTTTGCATGTTTTGACTTCCAGAATAATTTTGTTTGGTATAACATATTATTCAAACCTCCACAGTCGGTCATATGTTGGAAGTAGATATGAATCAAGACTGTCATGTTTGGTTGTAGAGGTCTTGGACAAGGCTACAACAATCATGAGTGCTCATAAGTTCTGAGCATTGGACACAACCCACGCTCACTGGAATCACTTCATGGAATTTTATCTCGAGTGATCGTGAGACGGTAATATCATATAAGTCTTCAAACCTAGAGATATGATTTGTTACTTACAAGTTGGTTATGCATTGACTGTACGAAACCGCATTGGTAACTCGATGTTATAAAACGTACTTTTGTGTGTAATTCAATAAGTGGTAGAACAAACATATGAGTCGAAGTTTATCTATTCCTTCTTGGATTAGAAGCTGATATCTGGGCCCCTCGATGATTTTGTTTTGACCCATGTACCGGGCCCGGTCAGAACTAAGTTGATGTGTTCAATTAAGTTCTATGTCAAACAAATCGGAAATCGGGAAACAAATGCTGGACAATAGGCAAGACAATGTTCCATGTATTTGTCCGGCTGATATCTAGAACGGAGGATTATATGATCACTTATCTTAAATGGCGTATCATCATCTTCTCAGTTCCGAGAGACCTTGAAAGAGCTACGATTGCCGGTCGGTTCCTGAAGTACTAGAGATATAGTTATTAGACTTATCCAAGTGGGAGACTGTTGGATAAGGTGTCTAAGTCCATAACTATTTCGGGCTTGTACTTGACCCGACCCGGCATGGTCCATTTGGGTTGCATGGCACCATGCAATTGGATAGACTAAATGAGAGAAATAACACTTGGAGATTATTAATATATTATAAGTTCTAATATATTAATAATATTATTTAATTAGTTGATCAAAGAATTAATTTGGAATTAATTAAGTGATCAAAGGATAACTAATTAAATATATGGGTTGATTATGTAAATCATCCATATCTTGTATAGTGGGCTAAGAGGCTCCATGGATTATCAAGTTGGGTTCTACCCATAGGATGCTCCATGGATGCTCCATGGGAGTTACAAACCCATGGGTCATGGAAATGAAGAGTCATGACACATTAGGGTTTACATGGTGTAACCCTAGATGTGCCAACACTATATAAAGATCCCATTCTCCACCAAAATCGGCTAGACATAAGAAACTAGAGGGCTTGGCCGATTTTGAGAAGTGTGTGTTATCTCAGGAGTCTTTCCAAAAACATTTGGTGTTGTGTGAAGCATTTGAGGCATCACACTTGGGGTGCTAGGCTCACAAGGTTTCAAGGAACACAAGCAACAACAAGGTAAGTTATTCTATCTATGATTCAAGTTAAATTTGTTCCCCATGTATGCTAGATAGGAATATAACCTTGGAATTCAACTTTGCATGATAATTAGACAAACATAGATCCAAGGTTATTAGGGTTGCATGTACACTTAGGAAGTGTTAGAATGCTCAAAACCCATCAGTTCGTGTATTCATCGATTGGCATGCTTCCCTTCTTCAGGGTTAGAAACGGGTTCTCTAGCTCGAGCAGGTTTTGAGCTGAGCAGTACTTTCATTTGAATTGCACCAGAAATTCTGCCCATGTCAGTTGCAGGGGATCATTGGGGCTCTGAGTCTTCCCCAAGGTATTCCACCAACGTACAGCGCCTCCTCGAAACTGACGCACTGCAAATGTGGTCTGTTGTTTTCCTCTGCAACTGCACGTCCTGAAAACTAACTCCATCTCCGAGATCCAATACATGACCCCGATCGGATGTTCCTTTCCAGTGAAAGTCGATGGCTTGCTAGTCAGAAAATCCTTGTATTTGCATCCATTCCTCTCGACTTCGTCATCTTGGTTGTTTTGTCGAACTATTGGTGGGTTGACTTGACCAACAGTTCCACTGTAGTTCCCCTCCTCAGTCTGCCCTTCGTTCGACTCAGGCCTTTCGATCTGTATAGTCGCTTCCTCTCGATTTTGCTGGAGCAAACGTCTGGTTTCCTCCATTTGACGATCAAACATCGCCTGGATCATCGCTTGCACTCCGACCATCGTTATTGGCTCAGCAGCGACTTCCACAACCGGAATTTGCTCAATCACTGAGGGTTGGTTTCTGTTTCCATTTGCATTCACGTTTCTGCTACGGGTCCTTGCCATCTTGATCTATACACCGAATAAGGTGAATTTAGATCTTTATTTAGGACTGATGTTCAAATCATCCTTATCTCTCCGAAACGTTTATATGCTAGTTCTAATATCGTAGTCGTACGTTTAGAATCCTAAACACATAAGGTTTCCAAATCCGGTCGGCAACACACCATAGATCCGAACAAATAGTAGCATATCAGGCACAAAGCATTTAGCACGTAAAAGCATTTTAGGCATAGTTCCTAAAATAAGCTAGTTCTCACACCTCACAATCATCGCTTAGCATTCTAAGTTTAAGTATAGAAATCCTACAAATTCCTAGTTCGCTTAAACTAATGCTCTGATACCAACTGTGACATCCCCAAAATCACGGCCAGAAAAGACCGATTTTGTTTATGCTTTGTTTAAAACATCAGAGTAACATTTTAAATAAAAGTGTTACGGAATTTGTCCCAAAACAAAATATGATAGAGATTTATCAAAAGCATTTCCGTAGAAATGTATTTCATTAAAAAGACTCGGGATGTCATGTCCGATACAGATCATAAGCATAAACAATAAAACACAGGCCTTACTACATTATTCCGTATTTACAGGCCTAAAATCCATTAATCTCTAATCCCAAGACATCACATATATGCTCATGCGCCACTACCCATAATACAAGAAACTGAGTGGGTCAGGCTTGGGAGCCTGGTGAGCACATAGGGTTTTCAACCCACAATAAATAAGTTTATTAATTTCCTCAACCAACAATAACCCGATTCCTGTTCCCATTATCCTCACATTACGTCCCTAAGCATCTATCATAAGGGACCTATCCTAAGGATTATCATCGGGACGGACACTACTGCTAAGGGGATTCCTCAGCAATAAATGTCCTTAAGGCAACCATGTGGGGGATGGAGTACATCTGGTGAGCACACAGTTCAAATGAACACACAGTTCAAATAAACACCTACAGGTTGCGATCCTTCTAGTGTTCCACTGGACTGTCTAGAATAGTCCGTGGTCGTCATCTATACTCTGCTAGATGACTGGATCATCAATAACATCTATAACGAGGCCTCTCATTATTTCATTTTATCACACAGCAACTAATACATCTACCCATGTTTTACCCCGATATTTTCGTAGATATAAAATAAATATACAGTTTAAATCATTGAAAACATGTATAACAATGTTCATCCAACATAGATAGCAAGTATTCAGGTAATATGCACACATAGCACGTAATTTATATAAAATACTTCATATCTATGTGTTAGCTGAAAGTAACTATGCACTCACCTGAGTTGGTGGTGACTCGGCGCTTGGTCAGCACTTCGTTACTCTTAACACACTTTTCCTTCGGCAAAACCTAGTATCATTGCCACTAGGGTTTAGTCTAATATTCACCGCGACTAATTAATATTCTAACTATTATTACTATTATATAAGCGTTAAACGATACTTATATAACCCATAATAATAGCCCAAGTACTTATTATAAGGTCCTAATAACATTACTATATTAAAACTGTTGGGTCAAAATATGGTTTATACTTTGCTTTTCTGGGTAATTGTATTTTTCTGTAATATTTTTGGAGTTTACAGTCATGTTTACGGTTGAGTTTACGGCCGTAAACACCTTATGTGTCACAACTGGAAATTTTTGTGCCTTGTAACTACAACACTTAAGCCAAATTATGAATCAAAGACATGAGAGCATGTATGATGCATACTCTATAACAACATAATTTCAATCAAACACCTCATACAAGCATTTCAAGTAGTCAATAAGCAATTGGAAACCCTAGAAGTTCTTGTTTAAGTCCATTTTGGACTAGGACTTCCCTATTGGGCCCAATGGACCAATAAGCTTCCAATTTGACCATCTTGGGCTTAGAACTCTTAAATGGGCTCTAATTGGACCCACTTTCATTCATTTTAACATTTTGGGCCATATTGGGCCTAGAATGAAATAAAACACCTTAATGGACCTCGTTGGGCCATAACTAACCTAATTAGCCCTAATGGGCCATAAGATTCATATTTATATTTATTTGGGCCGTGAATTACTCTAAAAGGGCCAATGGGACGAAAACCATTAACTTGGGCTCCATGATATGGACTTAAACATAAAAGGCCCAAATCTCCATCTCTCTTCTCTATCTCTCGGCCCAAACTACAAACCCAAGAAGAAGGGTTGACTTTGCTTGCCACCTCATTTTTATTTGGAGGATATCTAAGCTTTTGCACTTCAAACATCCATGAAATCTCATCTTTCCATGCAAGCACTTCTCTTCTTCTCCCTCTCTCTCTCTTGCTCTCGGCCGAATCCAAGCACACACACACACACACAATTCACTTACCATTCTCTCAAGAAACTCTCTCATTTCTTCTCCATAATTTCGAGATCTAAGAGGTGTTCAAGGGATTTCTTCCATAAAAATCATCATCTAAGGTAATATATTGCTTAGATCCATAAGCTAGCTATTTCATTTCATTCAAAAATCATCTCTTAATTCATTCAAACTTATGATCTAGCACCTTAAAAGCATTCAAGTTCGAGATCTTCCAAGAAAGGTTGTTAGGGTCGAAATCTTCTCATTTTTCCGTCCAAAACCGAAACCACACCCAAGGTGAGTTTCATACCCCCTTTCTTTCGGTTTTTATGAGTTTTTATGGGGGAGAATACAAGCAAATGTGTAGATCTATGAGTAAATGTATGCTATGTGTGATTTGATGCATGTTTGTGTGTAATATCATGTGTTGTGATGAATATGTTATCCAAAAAGTATCTAAAAACCGAGATCTATAACATGAGGAATGAAATAAACATAACTTAAACCATTTTACACTAATCAAGTCAAGAAAAATAGTTCATTTGGTTAGGATGAACATATTAGGACATAAAACCCATTTTTGGGCTTAAATTGTCAAAAATACAAAACTAAGGGCCCAAAATGACAAATTATAATTTCTGGAGGTTAAAAAGGGTCCAAACAGTTTCTAAAACAATTTTTCTGAATATCAACATTTTTGAGGGGATTAAAATGTAAATTTTGAACTTAATGGGCTAAAATGGGCTTTTCGGCCCAATAAGCTCCAATTTGCGAGATTTTTGAATTTGATGGGCTGGAAATGCAACTTTCTATAAAAAAAGGGGATTTCAAGTGTATTAAAACCATTTCAAAGGTCAAAAATGTTTTTCAAAGTAAAAAAGGATCAAAAATGCAAAAATTTTCCATTTTGGGCCAAAACTGTAAAAGTTTCGAAAATGGGGGTTCCAACCGAGAAAACTTCTTTTTGGAAGGACTTAAGCTATTTACAAAGTAAATTTGGGCTGAAAATGTCTTTTCAATAAGTTATGATACTAAAGTGTCAAGAAAAATGGTTTAAGGACTAAAATGGTAATTCTTTTATATAAAGGACTAAAAGTGCGAATTTTATCCAAGAAGGGCTGTGAAAAGGTAAAATCTTACTTTAAACAAATAAATCCCTTAATACAAAATACGAGATCCACGACTATCGGCGAAACGTAATATCAAATACACTTTCAACACCAATATCGTTACCAAACGAATTGATTCGGTCTCGAATCAATAACAAAACAAAAATCAATAAACAATAGTACTTCAATAAACACGCGAAATCTACAAGGAGTCAATATTCAATCTTTAGGCTCGAAAGTTTCAAATCGTGCATGTTGGGCCTTGCTAGCCCAATAACATGATCTTTAGGCCCGAAGGGAACGCGCTTACATGTTAATGGGCCTTCTATGACCTAATTCCATGTAAAAGAACTTTCAATAGCTCTAATGTGTTGTTGAGCCCCAAGGGCCCATTAGTACTGCTAGCGAAGTTGAGAAGTCAAATGCGAGTCGGGCCAAGTGCTTTTCGCATTCCCGATAGCCTTGAACAATCTATGGAAATAAAGAGGGCTTCGTACCCTCCTTTCTCCTTGGTTGTGGGGCTATGAGAAATCGAGTAGACAGATTCGTGGCGTAAATCAAGAGAAGTCAGGGTGGTTGGTTTAAGTGAGTAATACGGACGACGCCTAAAGGATCGTTTGTAACTGGTAGTTATAAACTAGTCATTTTCATTAATACGTGATTATAACAACTCACAACCCATAATTAATCCAATGTCACCTGGGTAATCAAAGACAATCGTCGTATCGGTATAACAATAAATAAGACACGTAATTTTATGTATGGGGAAAACATCAGGTTTTTCCCGGGGAGTTCAACACTTTTACTTATGTGATGTATACAAAGTTCAACAATTACTCGTGTTTTCAAAATAGACAAGCATATTTACGGATCTTCACACTTTTTATAAACAATACTCTTTTCAGAAAATATCGGATTTTCTGGGTTTTCAAACTTCACAAAAATCATTTTCCATAACATTACTTATGAACTCACCAACATTTCATATGTTGACCGGTTACAAAATAACTTGTATTCTCAGGTAACAGGTAAACAGAAGAATATGTATCAAGTATTATCATGGTGTTTTGCTTAGATTAATGATCCAACGGATTATGTTATGGAATTGTAATGTTTAAAACAATGTATCGAATGTAAACAATATCAGTTGTAATATTTCAATGTATGGTGATGAATGATGTTATGATTCTTGTATAATCATTGTGATGGTACTCAATTAAGTCACAATAGCCCTCGGACGTTTCCGCCGTCTGGTTCGGGGTGTGACAGGTTGGTATCAGAGCTCTGTTTATAGTGAACTAGCATATCTAACCACACATTGATATGCAACTATAAACCTAAAAAGGGACTAACACAACTCTGAACAAAAGAAGTAAAACATAACAATAAAAACACCCTTGCTTGTATTAGGAACAAGAACATAATACCGAACCAAACAAGATAATGCTAGTATCTCGGTTAAGCCAGAACTGTTCTAGTCATATCAAGGAGTGGATGTAGCCTGATCAACTACATTCCCTCTAAGGTATAACTATCACACGTCCTGAAGAGATCGTGATAGCTAGGGAACCTAAAAACATACCCCTTTATCACCAAGAAGAGAACATCCGTTTAGCCTATACAATAGTGGTAGCATCCTAGGAATAATGTTAGCATATTTACACACTCTCGCAGACAGCATGGCTGGTTTCCATCACCCCGGAGATCCTTACTTCCCTAACCAGGGAAATAACGAATGGTTAGACGAAGAGCCTGAGGAAGACCCCGAGGAGGAATCTGACGGGGAACCGGAGGCAGAAGTCGAGGGCGAGCCTGCCGAACCAGAAGAAGAACAGGAGGAGGAAGAAGATGAAGGAAGCTTTGAGGAGGAACCCGGCGACAGTGAAGGGGGTGATTCGGACGTGGAGTCCGAAGTCATCAACCCCCCTTACCCGATTAGGGTGCCCGCTTACCGGGTGGGCCCCACTGGTCCTATACCCCCCCTGGGATATTCATCTTTGGAGGTGGAGCAGACAGCAGGGACAGCGACCCCCGTTCGGCATGTCATGCGAGTTCTTTGACCTGAGGGACGGAGGACCAGCCGATCGAGCCCTTCCGGTCATGGTGAGACGGTTGCGGAACACCGGCGACCTCGCTCAGAGCACCGCCGACCAGGTACGCCAGATGTGGACTAGGGTCGAGCGTGCAGAGCAGGAGGCACGAGACGTTATTCGAGAGTTCCACATGAGGCAAGTGAGGTGGGAGTCTCGACTCCAGGACGCAGAATGACAGGTGGCTCGTCTTCAGGGAGCATCCACTTCCTCAGCACCACCCCCAGGCACAGCTCACCGCGATTAGGGATGGACTTATCTTACTAGGTGATTAGGATCTATGCTATGTACCCCAACTCTATGTTTAAGTGACTACACTACTCATAGAGCCGTTATGCTGTCAAACTAATATCACTTATGTATGCTCTTTCGAGCAAAATTTTCATGTATCAAAATGCGGATAATATTAGTAAACTTTTATGTGTTTTACATGGACGTTGTAATCTGCTATGTGTTACATATCCATGATTGTGTGCCAAATTGTGAAAGTACCTAAGTTTGTGCCTCACACCTAGCTTATAGGATCACACTCTCACAAAAAGCATAGATACTCAACATCTTTCTGTACCATGGAAGAAAGATGCCTCGACGACCCACCCGCAGAAACCCTGAGCCAAACCCTCCCGAGTTCAACTCTGTTGCTTTTCAGGCAGCGGTGTCGGTTGTAGTTACCGCGACTATGGCCCAAATTCACCAAGGGAACAATGGAGGAGTCAACGGACCAGGCGCCGGAAGTTCGAACAACGGGACGAATCAAGGACCTACCAAAACATGTTCCTACAAAGACTTCACCAACGCCAAACCACGAACCTTTAACGGCACTGGAGGAATGATCACCCTGAAACGATGGATCGAGAAAGTGGAATCGGTATTCGAGATATGCGATTGCCCTGAAGAGATGAAGGTGAAGTTTGCCGCATGCACTTTCGTTGACGAAGCGCTCACTTGGTGGAACGGACACGTGGAAGCCATGACACTCCCCGTAGCCAATTCCATGCCATGGGCAGAAATGAAAGAAATGTTGATGGCCGAATACTGCCCTCGTGGTGAAATTCAGAAAATGGAACAAGTGCTGTGGAATCTCATTGTCCGGAATGCTGATATAGATGCCTACATATCAAGGTTTAGCGAACTGTCTCTGTTATGTCCTGGCATGATCACCTCAGAAGGAAAGAAGATCGAGCAATTCATCTGGGGACTAACTTCCCCGATCCAAGGAAACGTGATAGCTGCAAATCCTGAAACTTTCGACAGTGCCAAGAGATTGGCCAAGAAGTTGTATGACCACAACAACAAGAAGGGTGAGAAGCCAGTGGAGAATGAAGTTAAGAAGGAAAATGATAGCAAGAAGGGGAAGAACACCAAGAGGAAGGGACGTCAAGGCTCCGAATCGTCCAAGAAGCAGCAATCAGTGGCAGTTAATGTTGCAACCGCGCAAGTTCCATCCACACCACATGCTCCAGCCTCAGCTGCTCCAAGTGCTCCTAGACCTTATTCCGGTAATCTTCCCAAGTGCAACAAGTGCAGTCTCCATCACAATGGAGAATGCAGGGAGATGTAGTGCACCAGCTGCAATCGGAAGGGGCACACGGCAAGGTACTGCAGGACTTACCCTCCTCAGAATCGACAACAGGGAAGCAACAACAACAACAACCGCAACAACAACATCCCCAACACCGGCGGCAACAATGCAGAACCTAGCCACACCTGCTATGGATGTGGAAGGACTGGGCATTTCCGTCGAAATTGCCCTAACAACAACAATCCCATAAATGGAGGAATTACAAGGATGCTGACGATGGGTCAGGGGGGGTAATCAGGATCCCGCTGTTGTTACCGGTACGTTTCCCCTAAACCACACTTATGCATGCATCCTATTTGATACCGGAGCAGAGCGAACTTTTGTGAGCAATAAGTTTAAACATCTGTTAAAACAACAACGCCAGAAGCTCAATGAAACCTTTACGGTGGAAAATGCCAATGGGAAAACCGAATCCACTAGGGAAATCTACATCGGATGTACCCTAACCCTAAATCAACACGTCTTTCGAATCGACTTAATGCCTATTTCCATTAGGAGTTTCGATGTGATTATTGGCATGGATTGGTTAAGCCCCCACCATGCTGAACTTATGTGTTACGAGAAGGCCCTTCGCCTTCACCTTCCCACTCACGAAACCCTAGTTATTTACGGGGACAAACCTAGCACGAACCTTCGCCTCTTCTCGTGCATCCAGGCACAGAAGCATCTGTGAAAGAACGAATTGACGTTCCTGGCTCACATAGTGGATAAAACCAAGGGAGAGATTAGCATTCAAGAGATTCCAGTAGCACGTGAATTCCCAGACGTATTTCCTGAAGATCTTCCTGGAGTTCCCCTAGAGAGACAAGTTGAGTTCCAAATCGACCTCGTTCCAGGAGCAACTCCTCTCGCTAAATTGCCTTACCGACTAGCTCCTGCTGAAATGCAGGAATTGTCCAGCCAACTCAGCGAACTCCTGGGCAAGGGATTCATCCGACCCAGCTACTCGCCATGGGGAGCTCCGGTCCTCTTTGTCAAAAAGAAGGACGGGTCTTTTAGAATGTGCATTGATTACAGGGAGCTAAACCAACTCACTGTCAAAAATCGCTATCCACTCCCACGAATCGACGATCTATTTGACCAGCTCCAAGGAGCTAGTTACTTCTCTAAGATAGATCTACGGTCGGGGTACCATCAACTCAAGGTCCGGGAAGAGGATATTCCCAAAACCGCTTTCCGAACTCGTTACGGACATTATGAATTTGTCGTAATGCCTTTCGGTCTAACGAATGCCCCTGCCGCATTTATGGACCTGATGAACCGAATCTGTCGACCATTCCTCGAAAACTTTGTTATCGTTTTCATTGATGACATTCTAGTCTATTCCCGAACCGAAGAAGAGCATGGCCAACATCTCCGACAAATCCTGGAAACCCTATGGACGGAAAAGCTATACGCAAAACTCTCCAAGTGTGAGTTTTGGCTCCGTAGCGTGAACTTCCTAGGTCATGTTGTTAGTCGGGAAGGAATACATGTGGATCCTTCTAAGGTCAAAGCCGTTGAAGGATGGGCAGTCCCGACGACACCCACAGAAATTCGCCAGTTCTTAGGCCTAGCAGGCTACTATAGGAGGTTCATTCAAAACTTCTCTAAGATCGCCAAGCCACTTACCTCGCTTACGAAAAAGGGCGTACCATTCAAATGGACGGACAAACAAGAAGTTGCATTCCGAAATTTGAAGCAAGCACTCTGCAGTGCCCCGGTACTATCTCTACCAGAGGGAACGGAAGATTTCATGGTCTACTGTGACGCGTCAAATCAGGTTTTAGGTTGCGTTCTCATGCAGCGTGGAAGAGTGATAGCCTACGCATCCTGCCAACTAAAGACACATGAAGTGAATTATACAACCCATGATCTGGAATTGGGAGCAGTGGTCTTTGCTCTGAAGATTTGGAGGCATTACCTTTATGGTACGAAGTGCACCATCTTCACGGACCACAAAAGTCTCCAGCACATCTTGAATCAGAAAGAGCTGAATATGAGGCAACGAAGATGGGTTGAACTATTAAACGATTACGAGTGTGAAATCAAGTACCACCCGGGCAAGGCCAACGTGGTAGCTGATGCCTTGAGCCGAAAGGAGTACTCTAATCGTCGTGTGAAAACTCTCTCAATAACCATCCAATCTCACCTAACCACTCAGATTGGGGTAGCCCAGTCAGATGCCATGAAGACGGAAAACAGAGCAAGCGAAGCATTATGCGGAATGGAGAAGAATCTAGAGGTAAAAGAGGACGGAGTATAGTATTTCATGAACCGTATTTGGGTCCCTAAACTTGGAGGATTTAGGGAGGTAGTCATGAATGAAGCTCACAAGACGCGATACTCCATCCACCCAGGTTCGGACAAAATGTACTTGGATATTAAACAACAATATTGGTGGCCTAACATGAAGGCAGAAATTGCCACATGCGTCAACAAGTGCCTTACTTGCGCCAAAGTAAAGGTGGAATACCAGAAGCCCTCGGGGTTATTACAGCAACCAGTAATCCCCGAGTGGAAATAGGAAGGGATTTCCATGGACTTTGTGACCAAGCTACCCAAGACGTCGGACGGATTAGACACTATATGGGTAATAGTTGACCGACTGACGAAATCCGCCCATTTCTTGCCAATAAAAGAATCCTACAAGATGGAGAGACTGACACGAATATACATCCGAGAAATCGTGAGGCTTCATGGAGTACCAGTGTCTATCATCTCAGATAGAGACAGTAGATTCACTTCACGTTTTTGGCAATCACTTCAGAAGGCACTTGGAACCTATATCGACATAAGCACCACTTATCACCCCCAAACGGACAGTCAAAGCGAACGAACCATCCGGACGCTCGAAGACATGCTTCGCGCATGTGTGATAGACTTTGGGAAGTCTTGGGATACCCACTTACCCTTAGTTGAATTCTCGTATAACAACAGTTACCATTCAAGCATCAAAGTCGCTCCTTTCGAAGCGCTATATGGACGTAAGTGTAGATCACCGTTGTGTTGGGCTGAGGTGGGCGACACCCAGATAGCAAAGGAACTAGCACCGGACAAGGCGTTAACGGGACCGGAAATCATACGTGAAACAACAGAAAAGATAGTCCAAATCAAAGCTCGACTACAAGCCTCGCGCGACCGACAAAAGAGCTAGCCGATAAACGGCGAAATCCCTTAGAGTTTCAGGTCGGGGATCGAGTGCTGTTAAAAGTTTCACCTTGGAAAGGAGTCATTCGTTTCGGAAAACGGGGAAAACTGAACCCACGGTACATTGGACCTTTCGAGATCGTTGCCCGAATAGGTCCAGTGGCGTACAAACTGCAACTACCCGCTGAGCTAAGCAGTGTACACCCCGTGTTCCATGTTTCCAATCTAAGTAAGTGCCTATCAGATGAAACTCTCGTCATTCCCCTTGACGAAATTGAAATCAACGAGAATCTCCTGTTCGTTGAAGAACCAGTCGAAATCATGGATAGGGAGGTGAAGCGTACTAAACAAAGTCGCATCATGATCGTGAAAGTACGGTGGAAAGCGAAGCGTGGGCCAGAATTCACGTGGGAGTGCGAAGACCAAATGAAGCAAAAGTACCCTCATCTATTCTAGCATTCTCAAATCTAGCTTTCAAAAGAATTTCGGGATGAAATTCCCTCTAACAGGGGATGATGTCACAACTGGAAATTTTTGTGCCTTGTAACTACAACACTTAAGCCAAATTATGAATCAAAGACATGAGAGCATGTATGATGCATACTCTATAACAACAGAATTTTAATCAAACGCCTCATACAAGCATTTCAAGTTGTCAATAAGCAATTGGAAACCCTAGAAGTTCTTGTTTAAGTCCATTTTGGACTAGGACTTCCCTATTGGTCCCAATGGACCAATAAGCTTCCAATTTGACCATCTTGGGTTTAGAACTCTTAAATGGGCTCTAATTGGACCCACTTTCATTCATTTTAACATTTTGGGCCATATTGGGCCTAGAATGAAATAAAACACCTTAATGGACCTCATTGGGCCATAACTAACCTAATTAGCCCTAATGGGCCATAAGAATCATATTTATATTTATTTGGGCCGTGAATTACTCTAAAAGGGCCAACGGGGCGAAAACCATTAACTTGGGCTCCATATTATGGACTTAAACATAAAAGGCCCAAATCTCCATCTCTCTTCTCTATCTCTCGGCCCAAACTACAAACCCAAGATGAAGGGTTGACTTTGCTTGCCACCTCATTTTTATATGGAGGATATCTAAGCTTTTGCACTTCAAACATCCATGCAATCTCATCTTTCCATGCAAGCACTTCTCTTCTTCTCCCTCTCTCTCTTGCTCTCGGCCGAATCCAAGCACACACACACACACACACAATTCACTCACCATTCTCTCAAGAAACTCTCTCATTTCTTCTCCATAATTTCGAGATCTAAGAGGTGTTCAAGGGATTTCTTCCATAAAAATCATCATCTAAGGTAAGATACTGCTTAGATCCATAAGCTAGCTATTTCATTTCATTCAAAAATCATCTCTTAATTCATTCAAACTTATGATCTAGCACCTTAAAAGCATTCAAGTTCGAGATCTTCCAAGAAAGGTTGTTAGGGTCAAAATCTTCTCATTTTTCCGTCCAAAACTTAAAACCACACCCAAGGTGAGTTTCATACCCCCTTTCTTTCGCTTTTTATGAGTTTTTATAGGGGAGAATACAAGCAAATGTGTAGATCTATGAGTAAATGTATGCTATGTGTGATTTGATGCATGTTTGTGTGTAATATCATGTGTTGTGATGAATATGTTATCCAAAAAGTATCTAAAAACCGAGATCTATAACATGAGGAATGAAATAAACATAACTTAAACCATTTTACACTAATCAAGTCAAGAAAAATAGTTCATTTGGTTAGGATGAAACATATTAGGACATAAAACCCATTTTTGGGCTTAAATTGTCAAAAATACAAAACTAAGGGCCCAAAATGACAAATTATAATTTCTGGAGGTTAAAAAGGGTCCAAACAGTTTCTAAAACAATTTTTCTGAATATCAACATTTTTGAGGGGATTAAAATGTAAATTTTGAACTTAATGGGCTAAAATGGGCTTTTCGGCCCAATAAGCTCCAATTTGCGAGATTTTTGAATTTGAGGGGCTGGAAATGCAACTTTCTATAAAAAAAGGGGATTTCAAGTGTATTAAAACCATTTCAAAGGTCAAAAATGTTTTTCAAAGTCAAAAAGGATCAAAAATGCAAAAATTTTCCATTTTGGGCCAAAACTATAAAAGTTTCGAAAATGGGGGTTCCAACCGAGAAAACTTCTTTTTGGAAGGACTTAAGCTATTTACAAAGTAAATTTGGGCTGAAAATGTCTTTTCAATAAGTTATGATACTAAAGTGTCAAGAAAAATGGTTTAAGGACTAAAATGGTAATTCTTTTATATAAAGGACTAAAAGTGCGAATTTTATCCAAGAAGGGCTGTGAAAAGGTAAAATCTTACTTTAAACAAATAAATCCCTTAATACAAAATACGAGATCCACGACTATCGGTGAAACGTAATATCAAATACACTTTCAACACCAATATCGTTACCAAACGAATTGATTCGGTCTCGAATCAATAACAAAACAAAAATCAATAAACAATAGTACTTCAATAAACACGCGAAATCTACGAGGAGTCAATATTCAATCTTTAGGCTCGAAAGTTTCAAATCGTGCATGTTGGGCCTTGCTAGCCCAATAACATGATCTTTAGGCCCGAAGGGAACGCGCTTACATGTTAATGGGCCTTCTATGACCTAATTCCATGTAAAAGGACTTTCAATAGCTCTAATGTGTTGTTGAGCCCCAAGGGCCCATTGGTACTGCTAGCGAAGTCGAGAAGTCAAATGCGAGTCGGGCTAAGTGCTTTTCGCATTTCCGATAGCCTTGAACAATCTATGGAAATAAAGAGGGCTTCGTACCCTCCTTTCTCCTCGGTTGTGGGGCTATGAGAAATCGAGTAGACAGATTCGTGGCGTAAATCAAGAGAAGTCAGGGTGGTTGGATTAAGTGAGTAATACGGACGATGCCTAAAGGTTCGTTTGTAACTGGTAGTTATAAACTAGTCATTTTCATTAATGTGTGATTATAACAACTCACAACCCATAATTAATCCAATGTCACCTGGGTAATCAAAGACAATCATCGTATCGGTATAACAATAAATAAGACACGTAATTTTATGTATGGGGAAAACATCAGGTTTTCCCGGGGAGTTCAACACTTTTATCTATGTGATGTATACAAAGTTCAACAATTACTCGTGTTTTCAAAATCGACAAGCATATTTACGGATCTTCACACTTTTTATAAACAATACTCTTTTCAGAAAATATCGGATTTTCTGGGTTTTCAAACTTCACAAAAATCATTTTCCATAACATTACTTATGAACTCACCAACATTTCATATGTTGACCGTTTTCAAAATAACTTGTATTCTCAGGTAACAGGTAAACAGAAGAATATGTATCAAGTATTATCATGGTGTTTTGCTTAGATTAATGATCCAACGGATTATGTTATGGAATTGTAATGTTTAAAACAATGTATCGAATGTAAACAATATCAGTTGTAATATTTCAATGTATGGTGATGAATGATTTTATGATTCATGTATAATCATTGTGATGGTACTCAATTAAGTCACAATAGCCCTCGGACGCACCATCAAACGGATTTGATTGATACACAGGCAAATTAGGGACTTACAATTGGTATCAGAGCCAAGTTGTATCAATCAATTTTGTCAGATTTGGGGCATTATTTGATCTTATTTTCGAAATATTCTTGCGTTTTTGGATAGATCTCTGAAAATTAAGGGGGGTTTGTTCTTCGTGTTTTTTCATAAAAAAAAGGTTTTTGATCGAGTTTTGGAGCAAAAAAGGGCAAAAATCACTGTTTTTGGTCGTAACCTGCGAGGGGGTGGCGGCCAGCAGCTAGGGTTTCCGAGGAGTTCACGGCCCGAGGTTTGCGGCTCGGAGTTTGCGGCCTCAGCTCGGAGTATACGGCTCGGTCTCGCACGTTTCTGGCTTCTGAGTTCTCGGCCTCGCAAGAACCACCCTCGCTTCGCATTTAAAAAAATCGGACGAGATTTTGGAGTTGCTGGGGATCGAACTCGCGACCTACAGCTCGCATTCCTTCAACGCCTTACCAACTCCTCTAGGCCACAAATTGATACACTCCTTCCCCATTAAATTCATAACCCATCTTTTTCGCTTCAAGTTTCGCATTTTTTACACTTTCAGCCCAAAATTCAATTTCTTTTAATTTTAAATTCTTTTTTCATCCAAAATAAAATAATAATAAAAAAAATAATAATAAATATATAAATAATAAATTAAATTAAAAATAATAAATAAAATTATATTTTAATTTTTTTATTTTTTTTTAACTTTTGACCTTAAATTTTGACTTTGACTTCCAAGTTTGACCTTTGACTTTAAACTTTGACTTTCTCGTTTGACTTTTAAATTTTCAAATTTAGCTTTTCGGTTTGAGTTTTAAGTTTGACTTTTTCAAGTTTGACTTTTGAGTTTAAATTTTTTAAATTTGACTTTTAAGGTTGACTTTTGAGGTTTATAATCAAAGTGTTTGACTTTTAAGTTTTATTTTAGCTTCTAGTTGTGCTTTTAATTGATTTTAAGGTCTACGAGGGAGTTGAAAACATGAAAGAGAGTCGTCAGGATATGTTAAGTCAAAATTTCAACATTTTCGATTATATCCCTGGAGAAACCCTCGAAACTCAGTTGTAGCGATTTATTACACTTACTACTGAGATGAATATAGCTGAGATCTTCTTGACTAAGTCTGAGATAAACAAAAGGCTATTGAATTCACTTCTGTAATCGTGGGATATGAACGTAGCTATCATCAAGAAGACAAAAGATCTCAATCATCTTAGTCTTGTTGATGTAATTCAAGAACTTGATGCTTTAAAGTGTAGAAAAACAATGAGTTCTGAAAACATTCCGGTCACTGAAGTTACATGTACTCCAGTTTGTGAAACTACGATTAAATTTCTTCGGGAACAAACTGATTTTCTAAAAAGAGAAGTTGAGGACCTGAGATATGAAGGATATCAACTCAGGAAAGGACAGAAACCCCTAAAGGCTGAATTAGAAGCAAAAACCAAGGACTTTAGGAAGCTTCAGGAAGATTATAGCAACAAGTGTGAAAATTATGACTATATTAAGAGACAACTTGCTGTTGTAACTGAAGAACTTGACACTTTGAAAATTAAGAGTGGAAAAACAGATGTTAGTTTCAAAAATTATACTGCGTCAAGTCAGACAGTTGAGTCCTTGTATGAAACCCAATTAAAATTCAAAGAAAATCAAAACAAGGGTCTAGGGTATGATAGTGTTCCTCCACCTTTCAATCATAATTACACATCCATCCCTATGACACAGGAAGAAATTGCCAGGGAGGCACATCTTAAATATGGAAAACCAGCTGGATTTGTGTCAGGAGGAGTTATTCAGGTTGAAAATACTAATGTGTCTACTTCATGTGCAGGTAAAGTAGTAGAAGATGAGAACAAGGAGAGCACTACTGAACAAACCAATGACTCCTTGAACTCTGAATCTGTTGCTTCGAACTCAACTGCTTCTGATCAACCTACCGTTGAGAAATACAGGCCACCAATTGCAACACAACAGAGTTCTTGTTACAAGTGTGCATGTGGGAACAACAAGAGACAAGACAAAGATACGCCACCAGGGGCAGGAATAAATAACTTCACAGTGAAGAAAAAGACTTGTTTTCACTGTGGAACACTTGGACACATTGCAAGAAATTGTCCTAATCGTGCATACGTTCCCTACTATGCACAAGGATGGAAAAACGCGCTAAGTGGGAGATACTTCAAAAGAAACCCTTCCAGGTCACGTTCAGACAATGGTGACTGGAACGCGCAGAAGGCCAAGAATCAAACCCACAAGGCCAAGCATCCAACTCCTAAGAACAAGAAGGGAATGCCGGCCCAGAAGTCTAGTTCAAGAGATGCTCCAGTGAAGCCAAGACCGGTTAGGTCAAAGTCATCTCGGCAGCCGGCTTCAAGTTCCAAATTAAGTGCCAAGACACCCATCGGATCGAACAAGAAATGGGTTAAACCTGAATATAGATGGGTACCAAAGGTGAAAACTCCCAAATCTTCTAATGACTCTAATATTTCATCGTCTTCTGTTTGTGATAAGCAGGATATGTCATGGGAGAGAGTACCCTGCATTGATGACAAAGGTCGACCCAGTTTCAAAATGGACTGGGTTCCAAAGACCAACTGATCCCGCTCTGTGTCGGAGCAGCTATGGAGGCATATCATCAGACTTTGTTTTGTTGGTAGTGGCTGCTCCTGGCATATGATTGGGGACATCTTTCAACTGTACAACACTCGGAACATTATTTGAGAGTATGTGTCCTTTGCGGGAAGGGAAGAAAAGAAGGGATCACATGGGGTTAGTACTTAATGATATGAAGAATTTTCGGATGTGTTCTGAGATTATGCTTGCTGTTCTCAGACCTTCTGAATGCAGATTCAATTGGTGAATTACAGTTTGCGTTTTCTTCTCTATACTCCTGAATTTTTATTAAGCTGATTCGCTTTAAAGACTAATTTTTGTTTTAGGATAGTTTAAATTTGCGCATTTATTTTCGTTTCTCTCCTATGCACAAATTTAGGGGGGAGAAATAAAAACAAAAAAATTAATTAATTTAAAAAAAATCCAAAAACATTACAAAATCAGAAAATCCAAAAAAATATGGTGTAAATGAAATGTGCTTGAGGGAGATGTTTTGGGAAATCAAATCAACAAGTGATAACAGGAAATCTGAATCGGCGTAACGTACCTAAGTTGAATCGTCTACGCTCTGTGCTCGATGCGCTGGTAGGCACGAAAGATTTTAAATGGACTTGACTAAGGAAAGTTGAACCTAATGAACTTAAGGACTTGAAAAACTTTGACCTAGTTAGATCCGTTTAACCTGATTTCACGACGCTCGGATAGGTTGAGCAGGGAGATATACATGGAAATCTACCGGTCACATTAAATAACCTGTATCTAGAACTATGGATTCACTTTTCCTCGATGTGCGGATTCTGTCCTTAATTCCGGTTGGATGGGGCGACTGGTAAATTCCGATAAATTAGGTCTGTAGAATATCATTTTCTTTCTTTCCGTCTGTTAGTCATATGTTGTCTCCTTTGCGTGACTTCCAATCCGACCTGGTACACAACATATGCAACTCTATTTCTCTGCAGGATATATATATGAAATTCCTCTCATCTGTTAGCCATATGCTGTTTCCTTTGCGTGACTTCTAATCCGACCTAGTACACAACATATCAACCTTCTACTTCTCAACCCCTCTAAAACAATAAGTAATAGAATTCTGAATCTATCCTCTCTCTGAATGGTTGTCTGCTCACCCGGTGTAAGGAGTACTCTGGAAGTTCTTGATGGCTGGGGCATATCAGGAAGCGGGAAACACGTTCTAGTACACTTAAAATTGAACAAATACAGATTGTCTGTAGATCTCGCTGCTCGATTTAGGTGGACAACAATATCCCTGGTTGTAGTCAGTTAAATGGTCATAAGAAAAATTTATTTAAGAATTAGGGCCAATCATGATAGTAATGTTACAATTAGATATATGCATGTATCATGTCATTGGTAAAATGTCCATAACTATCACAAATTTTTTCGTGTTTAAGTGGACCACAATACTGGTGATCGATCAGACGAAGATGTGAAGATAAGGGTACCGACAAGTGGAATAAGACTGTCCAACAACTTTGATCCCAAATCACTCTTAAAGTTAGCTATAATTTTTTTTTGTTTATTCATAGTGTTCTTCTAATTTAAATATTAGGGGAGAATTTAAAAAAAATAGTGTTATTTCTGTTTTATTTATTTTTCAAAAAATATGAAAAATCCAAATTTTTTTTTTGTGTGCTAAGTTTACTTTTAGTTTTGTTTTGTCTTGAAAAGTGATTTCAGGTATAGATAAAACTCATGGAGTTTGTGTTGAAGATTTCTGAGCCAAGGCTTCATCCGTGAGCATTGAAGAATTCTCATTTGAAGGAGCAAGAAATGAAGATTATTCTTTCAACATTCAATCCTTCAACCCCAGAAGCAAGGTGAAGCAGAAATTGAAGATTATGTGACGGATTGCATTGAAGCCTCCTCAATCAGTCTGCTGCTATCGTTGTACCTGCTAAAGTGATCCAGAAGATTTGTTCTCTCTGATTTTCTCTCTAAAGATTCTCAAGCTGAAAGCGTTATCTTTCAAGAATCAGTACAAGAAGCCTCCTCATCCAATGTGCGTTCAATGTCAAATCTTGAAGAAAAGCTCAAGTGCTCAAGATGAAGTCATTCATTGAAGATTCATATGTTCATCCTGATGTTGTGAAGAAATCAAAGGTTAAAGCTGAAGCCAAGCTCCCATTAAAGATTGACAAGAAGAGCCAACTACTTTTTAGGGGGAGCTTGTTGGGTCAATTAAGAAAAGAAAGCTATAAACCAAGGGGGAGATTGTTGGGTCAAAATATGGTTTATACTTTGCTTTTCTGGGTAATTGTATTTTTCTGTAATATTTTTGGAGTTTACGGTCATGTTTACGGTTGAGTTTACGGCCGTAAACACCTTACGACCGTAAACTCATTTACGGCCCATGTTCACCAAGCCCATATTCTACAAGTATAAATATAGGTGTTAGGGTGAGGAGTAGAGATTGATGAACACGAAGAGAGTTTACGGCCAGAGAGAAGAGAGAAACTAGAGAGCATTTTGTGTGTGAATCTTTTGTATCTGCAACTTTAATTCTAATCAATTCATACAGAGATTCATATTATTCTTCTTCTCCTTCTCTTCTACTTGATCTGACATCATCCGTTTGATTGAGATTCCACACCATCAAACGAATTTGATTGATACACAGGCAAATTAGGGACTTACAAAAACATAAGATAAACTAAAGATAGGTTAGGCGTAGCTCACTTACAGCGGGTTTCCTTCGAAACCGGGCTCCGTCGGAGCAGAGTTTCTGAGCCGGAGGCTCTTCTCTTCAGAGCCGTCAGGCACTCCGGGAGCTTCGGGGCTTCCTTCGGGTGCTAGGGGGCTTACCTAGGCTTTAGGGGGCTTAAGGAGGCTTAGAGAGAGAGTGTAGAGAGAGAAAGAAGCTTTGGGAGGTGTGAAGAAGAGGCCAGACCCGACACCTCTATTTATAGAAAAAATATCTGATGGACTCGCTGAGTAGGGGGACCTACTCGCCGAGTTGGTGCATGTGGTGGCCTTCTGGTGGTGCCACGTGTCCAATTCTGGTGGTGCCACGTCACCCCCTATCGCGTATTAGCCTTCAAACTTAGAAAAATCACAACTCTCGCATACGAGCTCCTTTTTTGACGTTCTTTTTTTCCACGCGTAGGTAAAAACAAGATTTACAACTTTCATTTAGACTCCGTTGGCTAATTCTCGACCGATCTCAAATTTAACAGTAGGAGGCGTTTAGACTGTTAAATGACCGCGAAGAATTCGTAACTCCTTCATACGGACTCCGTTTTCGTCTATCTTTTTTACTTTTGAGTTCCTATTAATGTGATCTTCAACTCTAATTTATGTCGCGTAAGCCAAAAACGGCTCGAACTAAAATTCGAGTTTCAGGTCGTGCACTGCTAAGCCGAATCTTAGAAAAATCATAACTTCTTCATATGAAGTCAGATTTGGGCGTTCTTTTTATGGATTTTATCGGTTTAACATATTCTACGACTTTCGTTTAGATCACTAAGGCTAAAAAGTCCTCCACTGTAAATTCACTATTTACATCTCCCGGTGACGTGCTGGTTTTGCCGTAAAACTTCGGCGGACCATAACTTCTTCGTTATAACTCGGATTTTGACGTTCTTTATATCCCCGGAATCCTTGTTTCGACCACTACAACTTTATGTAACGATATCGGACTTATATCATACTTTAATTTTGACGCTTATTTTTATTCTTTATTAAATATATATTTATAATAAAGTAATAAGCACACAAATACACATAATTCACATAGAATTAAAATACTTCATCTTTATTACATAAAAAGGAGTTACAATAGTTGACATAGACAATTACATCGTCTAAAAATGCTTAGCCCCGAAACCCGGGCGTTACAATACTCCCGGATATAAAACTAATCTCTCGACCCGATCCATACTCCCGGATCTAAAACTAACCTCTCGACCTGATCCATACTCCCAGATCTAATAACAAATAACTATGTCCTGTGCATACTCCCAGACTAAGGACAACTGACTATGTCTTAATCCATACTCCCGGATTAATGACAGATTATATGTCCTGTCCATACTCCCGGACTAAGGACAACTGACTATGTCTTAATCCATACTCAAGGATTAATGACAACTGACTAAGTCTTAATCCATACTCCCGTATTAATGACAATTAACTAAGTCCAATCCATACTCTCGGACTAGGGACGAATAACTATGTCTAATCCATGCTTCTGGATCAATGACATATTTTAAAGTTCTATTCTCTGTATATATCTGACTCATACTCATAAAGAGATACTACCCCATAACCATTATAACAAATCTTCAGTTTACTCTTTAACGTAAGTTATCATAAACAATTAGGTATTTTCTTTAACACTTAATTTAGACATCATCAAATAACTCACACAAAACATATATTTAATACATTCAAACAATACTTGTATTAAAATCATGTTCACAAAAGGGACTATGCACTCACTTGATAAGATGATTATCGAACAACACTACGACTCTTCAAGTAGTATTCTTTGATGAAACCAGAATGTTTTCTCAGAAACCGAACTTCTCACGGGCAGACTTTCGGCTCGAAAACTCTTTCTCTTGGGATCTTCGGGGCTTCGGGACTCGCTTTAGGTGTCGGGATGATATGGGGGATTCGGGGGCACTTCAATAGGGCTAGATAGGGTGTAGGAAGTGAAAGAGTGAAGGAATTAGCAACCATGGTCGAGTGCCCATCAATTTCTATTTATAGGGTCATTTTTCTGGATTCACGTCGTGAATCTCAAATATTCACATCGTGAGTTCAGTAGTCATCAGGTGTGTCATCGCAACTTGCGTCTGTCAGGCTCCAGAAGGCATAAATACTGAGTTCACGTCGTGAACTCTGACGTGTTGGGGTTCGCCCCCCGAACTTCAAAAATTCATATCTTTCGCATAAGAGCTCCGTTTTTTACGTTCTTTATATCCACGCATAGATGAGATTATGCTCTACAATTCTCGTTTAGACTCAGTCGGCTAATTTTGAATTTATTTTTTTATTATATTATTTTTTTAGTAGGCGTTAGGAGTTCACAATTCCTTCATCTAACGTCCGTTTTTGTCTGTCTTTTCACCGCTGGACTACTATCGATGAGATCTTCAATTCTCGTTTAGATTGTTTCGGCTAGAAATCACTCGATCTCATATTCGAACTTTGGGCTGCATACAACTACGTCGAAACTTCAAAAAATCATAACTTCCTCATACGAAGTCAGATTTAGACGTTCTTTTTATGCATGCTCTCGGTTTAACGTATTCTACGACTTTCTCTTAGATCACTAAGGCTAATATTGCTATATCATAAATTCACTATTTACGTCACGCAGTGTCGTGCTGGTTCTGTTGCAAAACTTCGACATGTCATAACTTCTTTGTTATAACTCGGATTTCGGCATTCTTCATATATCCGGAACCCTTGTCACGACCACTACAATTTAGTTAAGATTATTCATTCTAAATAATCTTTTATCAAAAAGTCACTTTTGATGCTAATTGTCTCTAAATTGAGTAGACCGGATCTACGGGCGTTATAGTGAGGTTTAGCACGAACACCGAATCATGCATTGTCGTTGCCATCAACCCATGTATATGCCGTTACTATCAGGACTTCGTTACCCCAAAGCTAGTGCGAACCTCAATCGAAGAACAAAAAGAGAGGCAAGTAGGCAAGCAGAGCAAGACAACAAAGCCTGAAGCAATGAGGACAGTAGGTACAAGCACCCATGCGAACTGATCACCCTTAGCTGGGTCGCAAACCGAATGGCAACAAGAAAGCATGGTAAGTCACAACGAGAGTACATAAACCACCTTGACCCGAGCAAGACACTGATACTCTACGATACCATAGGAATGAAAACGACGCCAAGTCTAGGTGAGTTCATTCTAAAGGAGGAGAAATGCCAATCCTTAGATTCCCAAATAGAAATCACCTTGAATCAGAGCAAGATTCAAAAGCCCTTCATAGGGAACGAAAAACAAACAAAGATGGACTTGGAACAAGCCTCTGCTAGGCGTAGGAAGCAGGAGTAGAACTCTCTCCGGCCCTTGATGAGTCTTTATCCACCACTAATAGGGTTGATGTCATCAACAGTGCCAGAGACCAAAAGGGACAAAAATACCAAATCATGGAGCAAGAATTGACATGATTGAGCAGGGATGTCAAGGCCGAGCAGACCCTCTGAGTAGAATTCGCGAGTACCAACGTTCCAAACAGGTTGTCGTTAGCATCCTTCGACAACCAAATCAAGAAGGTACTGACTGAAGCCCCCTGGGGACGAGACATCAACAAAAAACAAATCACCAATGCCACGAAAATCTCATCAACGTCTGGTTTCATACACTGAATCATAAAATTCTAAAGAAGAATGTATGGCAAGAATGGATTGGTGCGTGTGATACCCTACCATACATATCCTAACCATCAACACTGATTTTTCAAGCTCTTATCAGCATATGGTATGTGATGAAGAATCATAAGGATTTTAAGAAGAATTGTAGGGTGAGAATGGATTGGTGCGTGTGATAGCCTATGGTACATAGACTATCCAACGAGAAGTGGATTATCTTCTGTATCATAAGGTTAAGTTGCAATTTAGAATTTAAAATTCACCATCAATTCATTTAATATGGTACAATATAATAAAATAATAAAGAATAGAATGAATAAAATAATAACGGAATAAAACAAAAGAATTAGTCAAATAAGGAAGCTATCTAAAAACAAAATATTTACAGCTTTTTCAGAAAAGAAATAAACACTCGATTTAGTAAATCTTTTGATTTGAAAGGCTATAAGTAAGTTTCCTTTCTCTGAGATATTTGCCCCTCAACACTATCTATAAAAGAATACACAAACATGATCAAATGCATCAAAACAAAACACAATTCATAACATACAAAGAAAGGAGATGTCCTTAATCATTGAAGTATTGCAAATAGATTCCAAGCTTCAAGTTCACCAAGAACAAAGGAAGAGCAAAACCAGTATTTGTAACCAATGAGTTAATAGGGTCCAATATTTGTAACCTTCGAGTTATGAGAGTCACCAAGACAAAAATCGAGGGTTCCATTCTTTATGATACATGATAGAAGAGATGAGGAACACTGTCTTGTTGAATAGGTCTTTGGATCTCAGATGGGAATCGGTGTGGCAGTGAGAGTGTCTATGAAAATTAGACATGCCACGTTACGAAGCTTCACTTCATCCCATCGCAACAAAGATAAGCTGCAAGAGAAAGATGAGATCAGTGTCCAAAAAAACAAGTTCGGACACAGTTCTCTCTTATCTTAACTCATTAGTAAGTTGCTTCATGTCATTCAACGTGGTCATCAACTTCACGGATAGAGCAGTTGGTACTAAAGAAAAGATACGAAGCCAACTCCAAAAAACTCTACTTAGAAGATCCTGCACCGAAGTATCGGCATGTTGATCCTTTCCTAAATGAAAAATCAATGATGGTCAACGTCAAGATAAAGGCAGAAGATCCTGAGACTTGGAGAGTGAGAGAGAAGAAAACACATAGTAGATATTAGTAGTGCAATATATAATGTATACTCCTTTAGTAAAATGAAGGCTCGAAAGGATTTTTAAAGCACAAATAGTTTTGTAATAAAATAAAAGAAGTTTATCTTCAGAGTTCAAAAGAAGTAAATAAAATAATAAAACAATATTGTCAAACATAAATAGAATTAAAGCATGTAAATGTTATTTTTCCTTAATGCATCGAGCATAATTGTGTTCCTTTAGTCCATATATTTTCCTTTATTGCAGTCGAAAGGAACTTTGTAGCTAGCGTCACACAATTGACTGATTGTCATGAGATTGTTTTGAAGGCCATTGATATAGAACACATCTTTCAGCTCGACTGATTTGCACCTTATTGTACGCAGGCCTTTGACTTCTCCTTTACTGCTATCTCCAAAAGTAACAATAGGACCATCTTTCTCCACAAAATCATTCAAGAAGAACATGAAAATAGTCATATGTGTAGAGCATCCACTATCTAAGCACCAGGCATGTTCCTGACCCTGATGCGTAGAAGAGTAATTCCTACTTTTTATCTTTGACTCCCTGACAACTTGATAAGGACCAACATCACATCTGTTGAAACTGCTATCAGGCGCTTCATTGACACGAGCCATAACACCTTTTACCTTTAGTCTTTTGTCTTCATAGGACTCCTCTTCTTCAACCCATTCTTCAGATTCCTCCTTCTTTGCGATATTAGCTTTTTGTCGAGAGATGTTCTCCTTCTTCATGTAGGCCATCGACTTCTTGTACAAGATTTCATAGCTTTTAGGGCTTTGAGATTCTCTCTTTTCTTTACAGTCCCTACCAAAGTGGTTAGGGCTTCCACAGTTGAAGCAATTACATGGATTTATTTTCTCCGAGTTATGCTTTTGCGATGGCTTATTTCCCTTGGACTAAACTCTTCTAGCTCCATCAGATTTCTTTTTTCATAGCGTTTAAAAATGAGTGCGGCACTAGCAACCAGTTCATCAGGGGCTTTGTCATTATTTATTTCACCCTAATCAGAATCATCAGAGTCACTGATGACACTGGCTACTTCTTTTCTAGAGACTAGGGATACAAATTTTTATTTGTTGGAGTCTCTCATGATGTATTTACAAAGAGCTTTTGTTTCTTCATAATTTCTTAGGTTTCCAAGAGAATCCAAGAACTTCATGACCAACTAAGAGGAATGCTTAACAATCCCCAACCTGCGCATATCATTCACCAAACAATTAAAATTGTTAAAGGTTTGGGTTAGAGACTCACTTTGCTGAGCGAAGAAATGCTCGTATCTCCGGTTGAGATTGTTAGTGGTTGTTGCTTGAACTTCCACAGTGACTTCATAAGCCACAGTTAGCATTTCCATCATCTCCCGAGTAGATTCATAGTTTTGAACCAGATGATACACATGATAAAGAAGAGAGTTTCCTATGGATGCCCTTGCCTTAACATCAAGACTGATAATTCTTTTGTCACTATCGTCATAGCTAGTCTTTGGCTTTTGTTTCATGGGGCCAGAATGAGCGTTGTTAACCATAGGTAGATACATGGGAACGTGTGGACCATTATCAACGATGTTGAGCATATCAAAGTCCATGGTTTCAAGAGCAACCATAGCCTTTGATTGCCACATTGAAAAATTGTGCTCATCGAAAGGAGGGATCTTGTTTACAACAGGTGACTTTGGATTATAGGAGGAAGACATGATAACTTGAATGTATCGTAAACCCGCTCTGATACCAATTGAAGGTTCATATTGATCGGATACACTCAAGTATGAATAATGAAGAACAAACAAACAAAACAAAGAGTATATAAAAACAGAAGAACAATGATGATCACAAATATGTTTTCACTAAGAAAAGGTTCTCACAAAGAGAACAGTCGCACAAAGCGAGCCACTAAGCTCTATTAGGGTTTAACCCTAATAGTATACTATATACAGTTATAAAAACGAAGATCCCACTATTTTGGGGATACATTCTAATCTATGTAAGGTTTGATCCTAATCACTAAGATTACATATCAACTATCTATGCTATATTACAGAGTATATTTACCTAATATACAAATGTTCACGAAGATCATTAGGATCACGTTGTCACTAATGAAGCTGGAACTGGTGGACAACATGTTATGTGTTTGAATCCTCAGATCATCAGGTGTGACCTTACAGTTATTATCTTAGTTTCTTAGGTTGATTATTTGTATTCGTTGAGAATATAATTCATTTGTATTCTTGGTTGACTAGTTTTTCAAATTTCTGTTATATTGTTGGTGTGTTCTCATCAAAACAGTGACCATTCTTGTATTTACAAATCCAAACAAGTACGTCCATTACCTTGTTGGTTCGAGCATTGATATGGAATACCATGGATTCCATAAAGTTGACAATGAACCAAAATATGCATTTTAGTTAGCTCCCACCCACAAGATTGCCTCCACAATTGTTATCCTTTTCATGAAAACCTCAACTTTTAACACAATCATTGCAGTTAACGCATAAGAAATTTTAGGATGTGCCCATGAGAATGAAATTTTAACCTATACTTATTCTTGAGCCGTAAGTTGATGGTCGGGAGAATGAACGATAATATGTTTGTTTTTTTAGCTAGCTACCAATGTTTAACTGGCTCATGTGTTATATGCTTAAGAAATATGGTATTTGGTTTGGATTTCATGTGTACAAAGTCTTAATAAATAGGGAGAGCTTGAACAGATAAATATTTATGATGCTACCTCTAGCCATATGCAATGTTTTAAAAACCGGTTTGAACCGAGAACCGGGAGAGGGAGCGGTTCAACTATCACCGGTTTTACATTGATTTCTGAACCAGATTGAACCGGTCGGTTTTTAGAAAAAACCGGTTGAACCGGTTAAACCGAATAAAAACACATAAAAAAAACCATTTACATAATAAAATTTGGTGATTTTTTTCAAATATATTTATTTTTCTCTAAATAATAACATATAGTAAATGTTATAAATTCTTTTGATGTGTTTGTATTCATCAAAAACTATATTTCGTTTCGGTATTATACTTTATTTTCTTTTTGACATATATAGATTGATATAAAACACTAAAACTTATGGTTATGTGTTATTTTAATGTATTTGGATCAATCCACAACTTATATTTATGTGTATTTGTAATGTTTGAACTTGTAAACATCAAATTCATAATTTCTATATGTATGTATGTGTAGGAAAATAGAAAAAAAATATGAAAAATATAGAAACTGGTTCACCCGGCGGTCAAATCGGTTAAATCGGTTGAACCGGAAACCGGTCACCATACCGGTTCAACTAAAAAACCGGTTTTTAAAATATTCTGATATGGACAATATTGTTAAACTCTATCATTTATTTTTCACCCATGATTTGCATCGAGGATTATCAAACTAACTTCCAATAATATTAACACCTTTTTAGCATCCTTCAAATCATGATGTACTAATTATAAGAAGATTTAGTCAACTTCTAGTTCAAACCTTGACAAATCTAATATTTGATTCACTTATATAACTAACAATCTATACTGAGTTAAATAACTTCAAAACATAATTATAATTGATGATTAACCTACGAAAAACATCATTGAAACCTAAAAATTTCCATTAAAGCTTAAGAAATTCAAAGTTGATTAAGGTTTTAACACCATGATTCGCTATCTTCCTAATGTCTATTTGTTGATTCAAGCTCTTATTCTTTAAAATCACTTCGATAATTCAATTCAGGCTTCTAATTTCTCATTCTCTTTAAAATCGTCTCCCATCCCTATCTATCTTACACAATTTGCTCTAACGAAGATTTTTGATCATGACCGATTTGGTGCTTAAAGTTCAAATGTTGGGTCTTTTGACAAGAATAGTCCCGAAACTTTTGAAGTTTTTAATTTATTCCCCAACTAATGCCCAACTCTCATACACGTTTAGATATTCATAATTTACCTTAATCAGTTAGTATCTTAACAATAAGGTCCAAGATCCAGTAAAGTAATTTACACATCAAACCTATATTTCCATATTTGAGAAGATTGATCCCTTAATCTTAATTTTGCTATTAACCCAAATTAACTTTTTATAACCTTTATCATATCTTATATTATAATATAATCTTACATAATAAACTTATCTTACATTTTAAGTCTATATCATAATTAAAAGAATTTATTGCACCCGTTTGTACATGAGATTAGAAACAATTGCACGCTCCTTCTTCATGCTTGATATCTAGATGATGAGACCGTCACTAGGGATTCAGAAGAGGTGACCAAAGTGTTGAACATTATTCAGTTTAGTGATTCAGGATTGGGTTTGGAGTTCAATATTAAAAAAAAAAACAAAGATTTTTTTGCCCCCGTGTGATGGTAGAAAGCTTTGTACCGGCTTATTCCCAACATATATAAGGAGACCGTCTTTGGGAGTGAAGTTCTTTGTGGGAGGGAGGGGGGAGGGGGGGCTAGTAGAGATGCGGGGTTTATTAGCGGGTTAGCAAGGAAGAGAGCTGTAAATGTTGTCGATTTGATGAATCTTCTTCCCCAGCTATGTGAACCGCAAAGTGAGATCATTTTGCTTCGTTCATGTATGGGCATTGCAAAACTTTTCTTTGGTTTGAAGACTTGCCAACTCGTGCACCTGGTTGAGGCAGCTGTATTATTTGACAAAGGGTTGCACAACTCTCTCTCTCTCTCTCTCTCTCTCTCTCTCTCTCTATATATATATATATATATATATATATATATATATATATATATATATATATATACACACACACACACACTTTATTTATCTTTGTTTTTTTTTACTCTAATATAATCATAAATTTTAAATTTTACAGTTTTTGTTTTTTCATATTTTTTCGTATTATATTTTATTTATTTTGTATTTTAGTTTATAAAGGGTTTAAGGTTTAGGGTTTAGGGGTTAGGGTTTAGGGTTTAGGGTGTTTATAAAGGGTTTAAGGTTTAGGGTTTAGGGTGTTTATAAAGGGTTTAAGGTTTAGGGTTTAGGGGTTAGGGTTAAGGGTTTAAGGTTTAGGGTTTAGGGTGTTTATAAAGGGTTTAGGGTGTTTATAAAGGGTTTAGAGTGTTTATAAAGGGTTTAGGGTTTAGGGTTTAGGGTTTAGGGTTTAGGGTTTAAGGTTTAGGGTTTAGGGTTACCCTAAATCCTTTATAAACATCTATAGTTAGAGGTTCTTACGGTTCTTAACATTTTTTTGTTCTCATTTGAACCACTCCATATATATATATATATATATATATATATATATATATATATATATATATATATATATATATATATATATATATATATATATATATATATATATATATATATATATATATATAGGGTTAGGTTATTTTGTTTTCACTATCTATTGTGTGCATGTATTATTGATTCTGGACCAATCATTTTAGTTATTTTAAGAAAGTAATTAATGCATATTTACATATTGAAGATATAATGGATATTAATTACATCTTCAGCATTTAATATGTATTAATTACTTTCTTAAAATAACTAAAATGATTGGTTCAGAATCAATCATACATACATACAGTAGATAGTGAAAACATTTGAACCTAACTCTCTCTCTCTCTCTCTATATATATATATATATATATATATATATATATATATATATATATATATATATATATATATATATATATATATATAAGCGAAAATAAAAAATGTGTATAAATAAACAAAAATAAATAAAATATACAAAAAATGAAAAATAAAGTGGTGTTATTTTTTTTTTCAAAATTGCAAGGACCAAATTTAAACTTTAAACCTAATTTTAGGATAGATTTTTCACAAAAGTTAACAAAATTAACCATGAAATAAGTAGCTAGTGATAATTCTATGAGAAAGTTCTTGTTATACCAATAATAAAAGAAAATTCTTAGAGCTTTTTCTAATTAGGCATTTCAAATTAAGACTTTTATGATATTAGTCTTATTTAAAATTCCAAACAAATACTTTCATTAGCTTGGTGGTTCGAGCATTGTGATCAATAGTATGGATGCCATATTATTTACAATGAACAAAAGAATTGCATTTTAGATAGAGGCCACTTAATGAGGCAAGCGGATCAACATAGTAATTTTTTTTCATGCTATAAATACGTTATGTGAGACTCATCGCTTGCAATTTCTGAGTTTATAGGAGTTCTATTCTGTGAGGGAGAAGAGATATAAATAAATAGATAAATAAATAAAATAGACATAAAGTAACTATAGATTCTCAATAAAACTTTTGTATAAAATTTATATAAATAGAAAACAAAACGACACATCATCAAAAGGAATGCTTACATGGCGGAAGTGGGGTCCCACACAAACCAGGATTACCCAAAAAAGCAGAAGCTGGTATGCTTGCAATATGCCCAGGAATTTCTCCGATTAATCTATTTTCTGACACATCAAAATCCTTCAACTTCTTCAAATTTAACAACTCCTTCGGTATCTTTCCTATCAACTTATTACTAGAAATCAAGATTCTTTCCAATCCTTCCCCCTTACTCAACCATTCCGGTATCATTCCGCCAATCGGATTATGCGATAAAACCAAAGAAACAACTTCATCCATCGCCACTTCATCGCCATTAACGTTGATTGGTCCTGAAAACGAGTTATACGATAAATCAATTGTGTTGAAATGGCCAAGTGGGTCTCGAACATTTTTCTTGAAAATCCTGTTTATGTCGCCGGAAAAGTTGTTGGAATGAAGATCGAGGTCCATTAGGAGGGAAAGGTTCTTGAATTCAGCTGGAATCGAGTTCGTGAATCGGTTGTTTGACAGATTTAAATTTGAAAGATTCGTCATGTTCCCGATCCAATGTGGTAATTCATCTGTTAATGAGTTGCTGGATAAATCCAGTTCTGAGATTGTAGATGCCGACGACAGGAATCCCGGAAGCGGACCTTGGATTCCGGTGTTTGCCATCTTTAGCCGGAAAACTTTCAGTTTGGAAAACCAATTTGGTAATGTGATTAGCTTCAGAGGATTAAATGACAAATCTAGAGTTTGTAAATTCTGTAATTTAGCAAGCTGAGGTGGAATCGGGCCTGAAAGCATGTTTCTTGATAAATCGAGTGCTTGAAGGTTCTTTAAGTTGCCGAAACTTGCAGGAATACTTCCGGTTAATCTGTTACCGGAGAAGTAAATATCGGTGAGACTGATCAAATGACCGATGGTGGCTGGTAGTTTTCCGGTGAGCTTATTGTTATCACATACCAACCTTTGGATCTTCGTAAGCTTCCCGATGGACGGCGGGATTACACCGGTGAGTTGATTTTCCGACATACGAATGAACTGAATAGAAACGAGACCACCGATGGAAGAAGGAATGGAACCAGAAAGTTGGTTTTGATTAAGATACAAAAGCTCTAATTTCTGTAGCGATCCAAGCGATTCCGGGATTTTTCCGGTGATCTGATTATTCGACAAGTCAAGATTTTTAAGATGCTTTAGCTTTCCGATCGTTTCCGGAATGATTCCGGTGAAATTATTTTCATGAAAGTTAAGTTGTGTTATCGAAACCATTTCCCCAATCGACGATGGAATCTCACCGGAAAACTGATTCCCCGAAAGACCAAGTTCCGAAAGGGATTTAAAAGATCGGAAAATCTCCGGTGGGATCCCTCCGCTCAAACGATTATCACTAAGGTAAAGCTTTTTTAGCCGGAAAAGGAAACGAAAAGTGACCGGAACTGAACCAGAAAGCTGATTGGCTTCAAGAAACAAGTGGGTTAGACGTGAAAGTTTTCCGAACTCCGGTGGGATCCCACCGGTTAAATCTTTCAGTTCGCTGAGGTCAAGGAGTTGCAGAAATGTGAGATTAGAAAGAGAAGGAGAGAGGGTACCGGACATGGATGTGTCGAGGATGGATTCGTCGCCGGAGACGAGGCCAGAACGGGAGACATTGATAACTCTGCCGGCGGAATCACAGGCAATGCCATCCCACGATTTGCAGCAATCAGTTTGAGGTGTCCATGAATGTAAGAGGTTTGAAGGGTCTGAGGTGATTTTCTGTTTGAAGTCGAGTAATGCTTGATGATCAATAGGGTGGCATGCGTGTGATAATGGAGAAAAGAGAAGAGTGAGGAAGATGAAAGAGAAAGTGTTTATGTGGGTTTGGATCTCCATTGAAGTTGCAGAGATAATGGAGAAGAAGAACAAGAGCGAGTGATTAGTGGGAACAGTTGCCTGAATTAGTTTTCTTATACAAAAGAATTATGTAAAGGAGTAAAGAGACCCTTTAAACTATTTAAAAGTAATTTGTTTGACTTTTAGTATATTATAGAAACTATCTAAAAGTACAATTTAAAAAATGCGTTTTAAATGATCAAAATTTATTACTTTATTTTTTTTTAATAATAAGATAAATTATTTTTACAAAAATGAGCAAAAAGAGTGAGATATTTATAATTTCACGAATCTATATTTGTTGGATGAGTTTAAAAAATACAAAACTACTTAGAAGCAAAATTTACTAGTCATGATTTATTTAAATATAATACCAACTAATTTTGTTGGAGTTAGAATAAAGAAATAAATATCCTCTGGCATAACAATATCTAAAGTATAAAGAGTCATGGGAAGTGTTGAATATTCTTTCCAAATGTATATTTTTATATAGTTTTTGTTTTAAAGAGAGGTAGAAAATAGATTAAAAAATATATAGATATAAATGACACCATGTGTAGCCGATATGAGACTATTCTCAATGAAAACGAGCCAAGACATTGCATGTTGTTTGTGTTTGTATGCCACGACTGCTCAACCAACTGCTAAAACACGTCATTTATGACATGGGTTTTATAAGATCAGATCAGTTGTGTTGAGTCTATGCGGTGTTAGACGATAACTTTGACTGCATGTCTATTAGATATGCGAAATACTACATTTTCAACAAAAAAAAATATAAAACATATGTATTGAAGTGATTGAGATCGTGTATAGTACGTAGATGTTTATTATACTAGCGCCAGAGAGAGAGAGAGAGAGAGAGAGAGAGAGAGAGAGAGAGAGAGAGAGAGAGAGAGAGAGAGAGAGAGAGAGAGAGAGAGAGAGAGAGAGAGAGAGAGAGAGAGAGAGAGAGAGAGAGAGTAAAATTTAACATATGTATTGAAGTGATTGAGAACGTGTATAGTACGTAGATGTGAGATTTCAATAAAAAAAAATTGTTGATATATCGTAAAACATAATGATAGCTTATTCGCATGTACATAAGGTGGAATGTTAGACCCACTATTTTTTTTTTAAGTTGTATATATAAATAACTTATGACGTTATTTGAGAGACATATTTATAAATCTTTTTGACAAACAAATATATATAAAAGTTAAGATTTCACTAAAAGGCTTCTAGTCAAGAGCTATCCTATATTGTCGTTACTCCTTACTCTTCAAGGTTGAAATTACTTTTAAGGTTGAGAGTTTAACTCTAATTATGACATAAGTGAAATCTTCCTATTCTAATAAAAGAATAGTTTTAATCTCCTTTTGACATGTGTCATCTTATTAGGTATCTTAATAATGCATATTTTATTATTCTTTTGACATGTGTCACCTTATTAGACCTCCTAATTAACGCATGCCACTTGTCAACTTATTAATTCTCCATTTCAAATTTCAAATTTTAAATTTACCACTCTAATTAAATTAAATTAATAACATTAAAATAAAATTAATAAATTATAAGATGATATAATTCACGTATTTGTTTAAATTAACGATTATAATTTTGTATAACTAAAAAATATCTCTTAATTAATAATATATTTAAAACAATTGATTAATAATTTTAAGTTCTTACTATAAAAGTTTAATTAATTTTATAACCGTGGTTCCCACGGGTTATAAACTAGTTATAAATAATTTAGGAGTAGATTAGAGTTGTTTTAAAAAAAATAATAATCATGATTTCTAAAGTCTATATGGTTTTATGTCGGTTTTATTTAAACCGTGAACAAATTATTTTTGTATTTTAAACTCGTGTCACTGTCTGTATTCATATTTTAATCTTAAGACATCTATTATACACTTTATAATAACAATATTGCCCTGTTTTATATAAAAAGATTCAAACAAAATATGTAATTTCGATGAACATTAATATCATTTTACATATATTGAATTCATATGCATAAATGGTTTGGTTACTTAACAATATCTTTGGTTTCTACCGAAATGGACAAAACTGATTTATGCACGACTCCAACGGCACGTGACATCATTTTCGAGCAAGTGAGGTGTTCATGATTGTCCCAACATGAGTTTGGTGATGTATCATCCAAACTATGCCCACAGTTGACAATTGTGTCAATGTGAGGATGAGATATCTCAAACACGATCGGTTTGTAACGTATGCATGTGTTCTTACATTTGATATGTTTCGTTATGATTATGAAATTTTTTTATCTCTACGCGAAGATTCCGTATAGAATATGTTCTAAAAGGTAACTATGAAGGAATGTATTCATAATTCACCCAAACATGCCAAAGTTTCATGATGACATTTATAAATTATGAATCAAACCATGTTCAATACATCTCACGCTAACCATAATAGAACTAATATATTATGAAAATATTACAACAAAGTTTGTATAAACATACGTGTCCGGCTGATCTACCAGACAATCAACCAATTTATTGTCTAATGAACTCCATACAATATATAATTAACAAAATATCATCATCGATCTTTTCATGACCACCTTTACAAATGTACTCTTTATGGATTGGTTATACAAGATTAATGTTGTGTTTGTCTCACATAAGCTAATTTATCAACTTATTAATATTTGAACTTATTAAACTATAGTATTTATTAAGACCATAAAAATAGTTTATAAGTCATTTAAAAAACATAATATATAATAGATTATTGATAAGTTCGATGGACTTTTCTAATTTTTTTTCAATTAATACACCTTTATATGCTCAAAACTTTTTTAAAACTTTTTGATACATGATTGTTCTAAGCATAAATAACATAGTATTATCCGATTCATAAGGATATGAATACGTCTTGGTATTGCCAAAATGCGGAATAGAAAGAAAGGGTTGTATCATATTTTTTACATTCTCATCAATTTTATATACTTTATTATTTGTAAAAAAAAAAAAAAAGAACATAGATTATTCTTCATTTTTAATAAAATTACCAAACTAAAGTTTTTGTTGAACCTTCTTTCATAAAGCATAGATTTTTTACAATTATTTACAATATTTGTTACCTATTTTTTTGTAACTTTTTATAATTGTTTTATATTTGTTTTCAATGTGCTCTTACCTATTCGTTTCTTTACAAATTTTTATTAAACAAAAATCCGTTTAATTACAAATTAGAGTTTTTTGTAATTATAATTTATTGGCCAAATTTGATGTTAATCCGTTAATAATAGTATGTTGGATTAGGTGTCTAATCCATAACTATTTTGGTATGTATTTGATCCGATTGTGAGCATGATCCTTTTGGGTTGCCTTCACCATAACAACTGATAGGATGAACTAAGGAGAAAAAGGTTTAATTATGATTTATTAATATATTATATGGTTGTAGAAATCGCTAATCGTGGACTAGCGATTAAGGATTAATCGGCTAGGTGGGGATTAATCGGGGACCATTAATTATTCAGAAAATTATTCAAAAATTTATAAATCTAATTTTAATCCTACAAAAAAAGTGATTAATCAGTGATTAGGTCCGATTAGGGCCGATTAGGTCCGACTTTGACCTGCGTTGACCAAACCCGATTAGGTCTGATTAATTCCGACTTTGACATATGTTGACCAAAACCGATTATAGTGACCGATAAGCAATAAATCGCATCGGTGGAGGTCCGATTAGCGATTAATCGGCCGATTAGGCCGATTTCTGCAACACTGATATATTATATGAATAATATATTAAAAGAGAAATTATATTGTTTAATGAATATTAGTCAAGAATTAATAAGAATTAATTTTGTGGCTAAAAGAGATTAATTAAATAAAGAGGACTGATTGTGTAATTATAAGATAGTTGCATAAATGGGCTAATGGACTCCATAGAAGTTGGAGTGGACTAAATCTATGAGGAAACCCATAAGAATTCATACAAGGCCTCTAAGGAGGGAGTCCACGGGCTGCTTACGGCCTAAGCAGTCAAATTAGGGTTTACTAGTTGAAAACCCTAATAGCCTAACTATATAAGGAACCCCTAAGGCCCCAAAAACATGGTGAAGTGATCCCTAAGGGTTCTTGGACGTTTTTGGTGCTCCTCCTCCTTCTCCTAGGTCATCTTGTTGCTCATGGTGTTTGTGACTCCATTAGAGGTGCAATATTTGAGGCACTAAGCTTTCAAAGGTCAAGATCAAGAAGGATTGAGATTGTTATTGCTATATAACAATCAAGGTAATATCTAAACCCTTATTCATATGTTAATTTGACTATTATATGCTAAATCTAGGATTTATGCGTTTTTGATGATTATTGCATGTTAATTAGACAAACTAGATCGAAAGCTTTAGGGTTTGTATGTACACCATAGGACTGATGTAGTGCTCATAACTTATCAGTGGTATCAGAGACTAGGCTATTTCTTTGATGTATTTGATGCTTTATATGATTATTCAAAGCTGGAAATCGAAAAATCTTGGATCTGGAGCCTGGACTCGCCGAGTCCATAGTTGAACTCGTCGTGTTCCCTGGCAACTCGATGAGTCCAATGTTGGCTCGACGAGTCGGAGTGTCAGACGCCAGATTTTTTGGGATTTTGAGTTGTTTTAGCTTGGGATAATTACCATAAATGTTTTTTATTGATAAAATCTGATTTTTGTTAATTTGGAGTGATTATCCTTGCCAAAATAGAAGATAATTCTCAATTAATTAGATAATCACTGCCTTATATGATAAACTTGATTTATTTTAGTAGATTATCTTGCTATAAAATTGAATTAGGTCAAATTTAGATAATTACCAATTGTTTGATTAATTAAATTATTTGTATTTTGATCTAGATACTTTTGAAAAGTCTCAAAACTTGCCCTCAAGTTTTGGAATTTAAAATTTTGAATTAAAACTTTAATTTTGAAATGTTTAAATTCTAAACCCTAATGTTTTGAAAAGTTTCAAAACTTGCCCTCAAGTTTTGGAATTTAAAATTTTGATTAAAAGTTTTAATTTTAAAATGTTAAATTCTAAAACCCTAGTTTTTTTGAAAAAGTTCAAATTACACCCTTATGATTTTATTAAATTAATTAGGTGTATAATTAAAAGAGAGTTAATAAATCCATAATGATACAGTTTATATTTAATTAAATAAAAAGGTATAATATATTATATTAAACCACTTAGTATTTTAAAAATGTAAAATACACTCTTATACTATATAAAAAATTAAAAGTCTAATATTATATATATATATATATATATATATATATATATATATATATATATATATATGTAAAGAGTCAGTCTTACCGTTAGTAGGTGTCATTCACGAAGTTGGTCTATAAGGGGTGTTTAAGGAAGCGGCCTGTAAAATGATCGTCATTGGGTATCCACTCTTACCCACCGCACTCTTGACTAGTGGAGGGTCGTTACCCGAATAGGTAGGATAAGACACAACCTTCCATTATAAGTATAATGAAATACGAAGTAACTAAATGTTTTATAAATTCCCAAATCTTAGTTACTTTAGGAAAAATGTGGAGTTGGTGCTATTCCACGAAATTACACTTTGTACCCTTGCTAAGACGTTAGTGGAGCGTGTGTCGTTAATCGGCTCACTAATTGGGCTCTAAGCATAGGTGGCAAATGGTGACTTGATGTTTGTCATAGATCGATGGATCGTGTGTGGTTAACCGGCACGTCGATTAGGTGACTGTAACATTGGGGGCATCATGTATATTTGCATGGTTATCCACAACTTATTTGTGATCCTCGACATCCTAGTCACAAACGAAGGACACACTCGAGATTTAAACATGTCATTGAAAAGTTCAATGAATCTCAAAAGATCTAGGAGTTTCAATTCATTTAAAATTTAATTTTTCAATTTTTATTTTCCATGGTGGAAATTGGTAAATCGTCATTTACCTACCTTCAAATGTTCTGCAATTTGGATTACAAAATCCCTCTTCCAAAATTGTAGAATATTGTGTTGGGTCCTAGCCTTGATACTTCATTTGGGTGTTATATCAAGGATTCCAATCAACTAACTTGAACTTTTCCCATTTTGTAGATGTCAAAGTCTGAAAACTATGGTCTTCCTGAATCCGTTGGAAAAAGTGTTCCACTTGAAGATGATGTTCCACGATTGGTTTGTGGAAATGGAAATCATTCTTCACTTCCTCCACCTCCTCCAATAATTCTCCCTAACCCACGTGTTCGAAGACTTGAAAAGTTCGAGGTCACTCAAACCCTGTTGGCAAAAAGACACGAAGATGGAAAGGCAGTATGCGCTCATGTCTTGGATATAAAGTTGCATATTGATAGATTGGGAACGTTGGTCGTCGATGTCTCAGAGAAGTTGGGTGTTGACTTTGTTCTTCACTCACTTCCCGATTCATGTGTTAAGTTCGTTAGAGAGTACTATATGATGGAACACGACGTGACCCTCATTGATTGGACTTATTTGCTTATTTCTGTTGAATCAACAATGATTTGGTGCACTGGTCGAGCAAATTTGTTTGGAAAATCAATATCCCAACCTTCTATGGGAAATGGAAACATTGGAAGTCCATAAAATTTTTCTCTACGCAAGAGAAAGGCTGAGTCTGACATAGTTCCGTGTACCATTCTAGAAGAATCCATATGTTTCTACTGCCAAAAGAGGGGGCATTGGTTATGAAGCTGCCCAAACTACCTGAGAGATCTAAGAGACGGGAGAGTCAAGATGTATGCCTCTACATCAGGTAAAATCCACTATCTAACTCTATTAAGTTTTCTTTTTTAGATTCTTAATACATAATGTAATAAGATTGCATTTTGTTGTAGGATTGAAGAAAAGAAAGGAAGCTTAAAGGAAGAAGTGAGTTGAGTCTGATCGTGGAAAAATGGATTTCGATCACATGATTTGTGATGGGTTTTGGTCATAAGACATCCTATGTGCTCATACAAACCCTAAAGCTTGGATCTAGGTTTCTCTATTGTACATACTTTGAATCCAAGACTATAAACCCTAATTCTAGCATATGGAAATCAGAATTCACATGTAAATAGGTTTAAGAACATACCTTGATTGTTATATAGCAATAACAATCCAATTCCTCCTTGAATTGACCTTGGAAAGCTGAGAGTCACAAGTGTCACTCCTCTAATGGCTTACAAACACCATAAGCAAGTGGAGAAGGTATAAAGAGAGAGGAGGGAGGTTAGAATTCGTCCTTAGGACCTTTTGGGAAGGGTTAGACGAATTCCTAAGCCCTAGGGGGTTTATATAGGTGTAAAGATTAAGGTTTTAGTCCTTATCCTTATCTAGTTGCTTGTCCACCAAGCAACCATAAGATAAGTCCTAGAAACCCTTATCCTAGTCGAATTCTAAGGGATTTACACCTCAAATTCGTTCACCATATATATAAGATAATCCTTACCTTATTTTGTAACTATCACATAATTACAATTCAGCCCCTCTAGTTTAATTAATTACACTTGATCACAAAATTAATTCTTAATTAATTATTGACCAATATTAATTAAACAAATATGATTTATCGTTTAATATATTATTGTTATAACATATTAATAAATCATAATAACCTCTCTCTCTTTATTTATTTCTCCAATCAAGTTGCTTTGGTGAAGGCAACCCAAAAGGACCATGCACCATCGGGTCAAGTACATACCAAAATAGTTATGGACTAGACACTAATCCAACAGTCTCCCACTTGGATAAGTCTAACAACTATTCTGCGTATGACTTCAGATCCTCATCTGCAATCGTAGCTTTCCAAAGCCGCTGTCAACTCTGATCCTATCAGATATGCGTGTCCTTAGAAAAGGGATCATATATTCCTCCATTCTAGATATCGTATGAGATATGATTTCAAATCATTCTCTTTGTACTATATCTCGATTTCCGATTTATGACGACTGACCAATTGAACAAATCAAATTAGCCCTAGCCCGGCCGAGCATTTACGTTTGTCATCACTAAACCATCGAGGGGCCCAAAGATACCGCTTTTATTCTACTTTGAATAAAAGGAATGGATAAACTTTGATACAATGCTCGCTTGCACTCACTAACCAAATCACACACAATAATATGTTTTATAACACCAAGTTACTAGTGCGTTTACATATTATCAATGTGCAACCGATTCGTAAGATACAACTCACACATCTCGGTTTCAAGAATATAAGATGTTATCGTCTCACCAATCACTCGTGATACAATTCATGGGGTGATCCAAGTGAGCGTGGGTTTGATCCAATGCTCAAATTCATATTCATAAGCACTCATGAACGTTGCAGCAAACATTTGCTTATGTGTAATGCTCTTTAGACAATCCACACACCAATTCATGACAGTCTTCATTCATATCTACTTCCAACATATGAATGACTGTGGCACGTTCGAATAATTCGATTATTCTTAATAAACTCAATTATTCTGGAAGTCAAAACATGCAAAGTGAAACACAAGAATAATACTAATCCCATATGGCCTCAAACCTTTGAGTATAAATAAAACGCCTTTTATTTATCACCATATTGATTACTCATTATTTGTCGTTTCGGGTAATCAACTTCTTACTTGAATTCCAACACTTGTCCCATGCTCCTAACATGCACACAATGTTTACCTATGGTTCTTACTTTGTGAAATAGATCATATTGAACACATTTCCAATCATTCTCATTTCTCAACTCCAAATCCTTTTCCCATAAGTTAAAGAATATCAAATTCTTGCTACTTATAGAATATGCTAGATTCTAACATTCTATACAACTTATCCTTTCGTAATGTCACTGCACCAAAGTTACAAAGACTATTGCCAATGATATTACAAAGTCCTCTATTGGAGATTGTTACAAGACAATTCCATAGACGTGATGTCTCTCACTCAAGGTACATTCTTTGAACATCCTTTTGCATAGAAGTTTCTAATCTAGTCATAGATTTCTCAATATTCAATTCCCAATATGGACACACTTCCATATGTTCCATATGACAACTCATTCTTAATAGAGTATTATCTATTCGTAATGATGTCGATATGGTCCATCCAATATGGAAACATTTCCATATTTTCCAATAATATACTTCCAACTACTCACAAGCGACCAATCCTCGTCGAACTTTGGGTTGTCCTTTGATAGTTGTTTAATTGTTTTAGTCAAAACCAATTCTAGTCCCTTTTCCCTCTAAATGCACTCGACATTTGGAAAATTTTAGAATGGTCAAACATTAAATCATTTTCAATCGATCCTATACCCGAAGCGTATGGGACATGACGCATAATGTTTTATTTGCTATGTTCTCAAAATTCGAATTGTGAAGAGGGATGCCGTAATCATAATCGAAATTTTAAGAACACACTATGTACCCTTGACTAAGTTTATTAAAATTTCTCAACCTAATCCTTTAGATTTGAAATGAAGCATAATATTCTCTCCCTTAATTATAGCAAAACAACCTTTTAACTCTTACAACTTTGCAAAGTATGACTCTTGTTTTCTATAATTAATATTGCTATCCTTGCAATACTTTCCTTAATAATCATACAATCATAACATTTATACTCCCACTATCATGATGATTATTATAAAACATAACACTTATGCTCCCACTAGCTTCGACATGTATTCATAAACATCTCAACTTCCAGAAAGACAATACTTATTGAATTTCTTAAGTTCATGTTTCTAATACTTAGTGCTTTGATAATCTTTTATCAAGGTTGTTTTTTTTTTGAACTTATACACCTTTGCCTTCGATAGTTCATATGTGTGTCTAAACAATTAAGACTAATTGCCAAACCTCACAATTCAAATTATGGAAAGGGATGCCGTAACCATAATCGAATTTGAGAATGCAATTTTACAATCACTATCTTCTTAAAATCTTTCTTAGTGAAAGCATTTCTTCACAATCATTTTCATGAAGGAGGAAATCTTATGACACTTAGATTTGAGCGGTGTATGTGTTCTTTTCCATGTGAATTTGTTAAAACTAAAGTTTATGACAAATTCAAACTCATATGGACCGAGCTTTCTTAATCTTGATTTCTTGCCTTATGGTAGCACAGCTGCCCACCATGTCTTCCAAGTAGTTAAGCAGCTCACCTTTTCTTATCAATGTACCTTTCATTGATTAAGGTGCTTTGCCTTTTATGCGTTCAAAATGAGAACTCATAGAACTCTCATGCATAATTAACTCGATCGGATTGGCACAGAAACAAAATAATGTCAACACGATGGGTTGTCAACCTCAACTCGTGTGCTAGTGATGATCGATTAGGTTTATTTGATTTGTTCTTGAAACCTTTCAAGACCATTAAGGCTCCCACTAACTCCTTGACATATACGACTCTCTTGCCAAAACATTTCTTGACAAACAAATATTCAAGAGTTAGTGTAGCTTTTACCAAAACACTTCATAAATTGGTCCTAGTTGGTCTTTGTCTTATCCAAGACATCACAACTTTCCACATTTAATGAATGTTATAAACCTTCTTAATACTTTTTCACTCAATGTCACAATCTTAACTTTAAGACTTGTTTTGGAACGAAGTATGATTACTTTTTCACTCAATGTCACAATCTTAACTTTAAGACTTGTTTTGGAACGAAGTATGATTGACTTTTTGATTTAACCATTTCTTCAATTCTTGATTCCTCTTCTTGGACATACAATTGTACCAAGACTCACTTAGAGGATCAATTGAGATATGGTTCTTAATCATTAAAACCTATCATAAAGCATAAAAGGTACTCTCCCTTCTTCTTAGAATGGAGAACCTTTTATCTCTCTGCCTTCTTGATTCTTCTTATTCGTTCTGCTATTGATTTAAACTTTTTCAATCAACTAAGAATTACACTTAATCTTATAAGTATAATCATATTTACTAAACCTTTAGTAAATCATGACGAATGTCTTGTTAATATTATGGTGGACTTGATCAACACACAACTTTGTGTACTCGATCTCCTAGTCCTTCACTTGACACTTTGTCAATGAATTAGTCTAATTTCCAAATACTAAATTTCTCATTCATCGTGCATCCATGTTGCATGATTCCAAGTTTCTGTCCAATTGAAACTTGGGCGATGAGAAACTCTCCGTATTCGGTAAATTCTTCACTTTCCATGAATAACATAATAAGAATCAAATCCATTTGTTGTAGAAAAATGCAAACACCAATTTTCATAACGATTTCATTGCAAGGAAATAAACAAACAAATAAATAAGTCAAACGAAAATTTATTTTATTTATAAAGCAGCAGAAAACATTTGTCCTTGCAAAATCCATTGAAAACTATGTATTTCAAAAGGAAAATTTCTAACAACTCTATCATAACTATCTAAGCTCAAAATCTAATCTTCAAGTCCATGCGATCAAGATCCATTCCTTGTGATTAGATTCATCTTGCTCTTTTCACCAAGCTTCCTTTCTTTTCACCGATCCTGCAAAACATTCAAATGTAATCTTATCACATTATGTATTAAGAATCAATGAATAGGAACTTAATTGAGTTAGATAGTGGATTTTACCTGAAGCGCAGCCATACTCTTTGACTCTCCCATCTTTTGGACTCTTCAGGCTCTTTTGGCAAACTTGTATCCAACGCCCTTTCTTTTGGTAGCAAACGTAGGTCGGTTCTCCTAGAATGTCCTCGGAAGTATGGTCGGTTGACTCTCCCAACAAATACGCTCCATTGCTTCGCCAAATCATTTCTGATTCAGCAGCAATGAGCATGTAAGTTAGGTCAATGAGGTTGTCGTCATGATCCATCATATAATACTTTCTTTTGAACTCATTATATGATTCTGGAAGTGACTGCAAAACCCAATTCACAGCCAATTCATTCGGGAATGACACACCCAACATTATCAACCTATCAATGTGTGACTTTATTCCTAGAACGTGTGCACACACGGGTTTACCATCTTCATGTTTCATTTCCAATAGGGCTTTAGTGATGTTGAACCTTTCAATTTTTCGATCTTGTGGGTTAGGGAGAACAATTGGAGGAGGTGGAGGAAGTGAAGCATGATTTCTTGTTCCTCGATCGAATCGTGGAATACCATCTTCATGTAGAATGCTTGTTCCACGGGATTTGAGAAGACCATAGTTGTCGAACTTTGACATCTACAAAACGGGAGAAAAACGAATTCAAGTTAGTTGATAGATTGAGTCCTTATTAAATCACCCAAATGAGATACTAAGGCTAGGACCCAACACAATATTCTACAACTCGGGAGAGGGATGTCGTAACCCTAATCGCATAACATTTGAAGGTAAGTGAATGATGATTCACTAATTTCCACCACGAAAAACGAAAAGAAATTTAAGTTTTAAATCTATGAAAACTCCTAGATCCTTTGAGATTCATTTAACTTTCAATGGCATGTTTAAATCTCGATATGCCCCTCTTGTTTGTGACTGGGATGCCGAGGATCACAAAGCGAGTGTGAATAACCATGCAAACATACATAGTGCCCTCACATGTTACAGTCAACTATTCGATGTGCCGGTAAACCACACACGCTCCACCGAACTATGACAAACATTGAGTCACCCTTTGCTACCTTTGCTTAGAACCATTTAGTGTGCCGGTAAACCACACACGCTCCACTAACGTCTTCGCAAGGGCACAAAGTGTAATTTCATGGAATTGCATCAATTCACTTTTGCGTAAGTAACTAAGATTGGGAATTTTATGAAAACATTTAGTTACTTTTATACTTCATCATACTTATAATGGAAGGTTTTGTCCTATCCTACCCGTTCGGCTAACGACCCTCCACTAGTCAAGAGTGCGGTGGGTAAGAGTGGATACCCATTCAATTGCCATTTTATAGGCAATTTCCCTAAACACCCCTTATAGACCAGCTTCGTGAATGAGGCCTACTAACGGTAAGACTGACTTTTACTCATACATATATATAATGTTAGACTTTTAATGTTATATATATATAGTATAGGGTGTATTTTAACACTTTTAAAATACTATGTGGTTAAATTTAATAGTTATACTTTTAATTCAATTAAATTTTAAACCTAAACTTTTATGGATTTATTAAACCTCTTTTAATTATACACCTTAATTAATTAATAAAACCATAAGGGTGTGATTTGAACCTTTTCAAAACTACTTAGAGTTTTTAGAATTTAACATTCCTAATTAAACTTTTAATCAACTTTTAAATTCCAAAACTTGAGGGCAAGTTTTGAAACATTTCATCACATTAGGGTTTAGAATTTAAATATGCATCAAAATTAAACTATTTAATCAAAATTTAAATTCCAAAACTTGAGGGCAAGTTTTGAAACCTTTTTCAAAACATTAGGGTTTCAACTATTTAAATTTCAAAACAACAAAACTTTTGGGGTTCAAATTTAAACTATAAAACCTAAAGGGCCAAATATGAAACTTTTCACAACAACAAGGATCAAATAACAAATAATTCAAATTAACATTTAATCACATAATTATCCATATTTGATGATTTCTTGCAAAGTAATTTATCAATTTACTTAAAATAACTAATCAATTATCTTATAAGGAAACAATTATCTTATTGATTGACAAATATCTTCAATTAGATTAAAAATATAGTCAAATATATCATATAATCGGATTAATATTAATCTAACATGATTAGGTAATTATCCCAATGCAAAAACAGCAAGAAATCCCGAGATAAGCACTGTCTGACGCACCGACTCGCCGAGTCACCCTCTGGAACTCGCCGAGTAGGGCTGACTCGCCGAGTCCAAGAGTGACTCGCCGAGTCAGGTCGAACAGTGAGGCCAAAACATGATTTTCAGTTACATCAAGAATCAAAACAATAGAAACCAATCATGGCTCTGATACCATTGATGGGTTTTGGTCATAAGACATCCTATGTGCTCATACAAACCCTAAAGCTTGGATCTAGGTTTCTCTATTGTACATACTTTGAATCCAAGACTATAAACCCTAATTCTAGCATATGGAAATCAGAATTCACATGTAAATAGGTTTAAGAACATACCTTGATTGTTATATAGCAATAACAATCCAATTCCTCCTTGAATTGACCTTGGGAAGCTGAGAGTCACAAGTGTCACTCCTCTAATGGCTTACAAACACCATAAGCAAGTGGAGAAGGTATAAAGAGAGAGGAGGGAGGTTAGAATTCGTCCTTAGGACCTTTTGGGAAGGGTTAGACGAATTCCTAAGCCCTAGGGGGTTTATATAGGTGTAAAGATTAAGGTTTTAGTCCTTATCCTTATCTAGTTGCTTGTCCACCAAGCAACCATAAGATAAGTCCTAGAAACCCTTATCCTAGTCGAATTCTAAGGGATTTACACCTCAAATTCGTTCACCATATATATAAGATAATCCTTACCTTATTTTGTAACTATCACATAATTACAATTCAGCCCCTCTAGTTTAATTAATTACACTTGATCACAAAATTAATTCTTAATTAATTATTGACCAATATTAATTAAACAAATATGATTTATCGTTTAATATATTATTGTTATAACATATTAATAAATCATAATAACCTCTCTCTCTTTATTTATTTCTCCAATCAAGTTGTTTTAGTGAAGGCAACCCAAAAGGACCATGCACCATCGGGTCAAGTACATACCAAAATAGTTATGGACTTAGACACTAATCCAACAATTTGATGATCGGATTTTTGGAGCTGCTACTTTTAGAGTTATGATAGATTGTTTAGGAATATGAAATAACATAGTTTTCTTTTGAATTTGCATTGTAAGGACAAGTTTTCTACACCTTTTATAAATAAAATAATTTTTGAGTTTTGTCTTATTTATATATCCTTTAAATGTTATGAAAATTGATGCTTGTGTGTTTCTATTGTAAGCAATATTAAGTGGATGTGATTCTTAGTTATGTTATTTATGGTAATGTCATAATTTTTCTAAGTATGGAAAGATTCCCATCGCCCAAGTTTCAATTGGAAAGAAGCTTAGAATCACATAATTCGAATCATGTGATGTATGGAAATCTTGGTACTTGAGAAATTAAGACTAATTCCTTGATCACACAAGCGTGTGAGTCAAGTACAGGACTAAAGGACTAGAACACAATGTTGTGCACTGGCCAAATCCACGACAAATAATAACAATAAGACTATTCGTCATGATTTACTAAAAGTCTAGTAAATATGGTTATGCTTACAAGATTAAGTATAATTCTGAATTATTGAATAGTCTCAATAATAGCATAATGAATAAGAAGAATCAATTAGGCAAAAAGATAAAGTTTCTCCAATCTGTAAAGAAGGGAGAGTACTTTTGTATCATGTTTTATGATCGTCTTATTGATTATGAAACCATATCACCATTGATCCTCTAGGTAAACCTTAGTGCACTGGTATGACTAAGATGAGGAATCAGAAATTATTGAAATGATTAAATCAAAAAAGGGATGAGTCCCACTTCATTCCAAAAACAAGTCTTAGAGTCGTACTCCAAGATTGTGACTTGAGTGACACATCTTAAGAAGTTCTAACACACTCATCAAATGTGAAGTAGAAAATTATTTTTCTTACTCTTGCACGTTTGAAATTGGTAAATTGTGATGTCTTGGATAAGACAAAGACCAACTAATACCAATTGTGCGTAGTGGTTTTTCTTGATAAGAATCCGCACTAACTCTTGAATATTTGTTTGTCAACAAATGTTTCTTGATAAGAAAATCTTATATGTCAAGAGGTCAGTGGGAGTTTAAATGATCTTGAAAAGGTTCAAGAAGTAATCAAGAGTAAACCTATTAAACACTAGCACACGACTTGAGGTTTGTAACCTATCGTGTTGAAAATTTTTTGTTCCTATGTCATTCCAGTAAAGTTACTTATGTATATGAGTTCTACGAGTTCTCAATTGACTGCATAAGGGAAAACACCTTGTTCAATGAAAGTACATTGACTAGTATAGATGAGCTGCTAAATAACTTGGAAACAATGGTGGGACCCTTGATGGAAAGAAATTAAGAATGAACAAGTTCTGTCCATAACAGTTTGGATTTGTCACAAACATTATCTTAAGAATACGGTTATGACAAAATTAACATGGATAGGAATACATACACCATAAAATCTATGTTTCATAAGGTTTCTCTCCTTCATGAAAATGATTGTAAGGAAACGCTTTCACTAAGAGAGATTTTAAGAAGATAGCAATTGTGTAAATTGCATTCTCAAATTCGATTATGATTACGGCATCCTTTTTCATAGTTCGAATTGTGAGATTTGGCAATTAGTTTGAACATTTAAGACTTATTCCTATAAGTTCTAAAATGGTTTAAACACACATATGAGCTTTCTAAGAAAAGGTGTATGAGTTTGAGAAGCTTGATAAAGGTTTATCGAAGCATCTCGTATTAGAAATATGAACTTTGGAAGTCAATAAGTATTATTTCTAGAAGTCCAACTGTTTTCTGAATACGTGTCAAAGCTAGTGGGAGCATAAATGTTATGCTGGTATGGATATAATTATCATGTTAGTGGGAGCATGATTATTATTTTAAGTGTTGCAAGTTAGCAATATTAATTATAGAAAATAAAGTTTCAATTCGCAAAGTTGCAAAGGTTGAATAGTTGTTAAGGGAGAAAATGTTATACTTCGTTTCAAATCTAATGGCTTAGATCGAGATATTTTAATTAAATATAGTCAAAAGACATATATGAATGTTATGTTGAAAATGTTTAAAATAGGAGCATTCTATATATGGCAGTATTATAGCAAAAAACTAGTAAAGTATCACGTTTTTTCATTATGAATCGAGTCCCATACGCTTCGGATATAGGACCGATTGCATATGCTGTAATATTCGACCGTTCTAAAATTTTCCAAAATGCCTATGGTATTAAGAGGGAAAAAGGATTAGAACCAGATTTGACTAAAATAATCAAACAACTGTCAAGTGCAATCTAAGGTTCGCTAAGGATTGGTCACTTGTGGGCAGTTAGAAGTATAGTAACAAATGGTCCATAATGGAATTATTATGATTAGATATGATTCTATTAATAATGAGTTGTCATATGGAAAATATGGAAATGTTTCCATATTGGGAGTTGGATATCGAGAATCTATGTATAGATTAGAAACTTTTATGCATGAAGGATGTTCAAAGGAATGTACTTTGAATGTGAGACTTCACATCTATGGAATTGTCTTGTAACAATCGCCAATAGAGAACTTTGTAATTTCATTGGCAAAGTCGTGGTGACTTTTGTGCAACAAGATTACAAATGGATCATTGCATAAAATGTTAGAATCTAACATGTTTTAGTAGTGGCGAGAATTTTGTGTTCTTACACTAATGATAAGGATTAGGGATTGTGAAATGAACATCATTGGAAATGTTTTCAATTGATATATTTCACAAAGTATGGACCGTAGGTAAACAGAGTGTGCATGCTTGGTGCATGGGACAACTGCTGTTATGATTCAAGTAATAAGTTAATTTTCCGAAACATTATACAAGAAATAATGTGTAATCAATATGGTGACTAAATAAAAGGGGTTTTATTTATACTCAAAAGTTAGGGGCCATATTGGATTTGATTATGATTGTGTTTCACTTTGCATGTTTTGACTTCCCGAATAATTAGATTATTCAAACCATCCACGGTCGCTCATGTTTTGGAAGTAGGTATGAAAGAAGACTGTCATGAATTGGTTTGTAGATTGTCAAAGTGTATTAGACATAGCAAAGGTTTGCTGCAACGTTCATGAGTGCTTATGAATATGATTTGAGCATTAGATTAAACTCACACTCACTTGGATTGCTTCATGGATTTTATCACAAGTGATTGGTGAGACAATAATATCTTATATTCTTGAAACCAAGACGTGTGAGTTGTATTCTGCAAGTTGGTTGCACATTGATAATATTTAAACGCACCAGTAACTTAGTGTTATAAAACATATTGTTGTGTGTGATTTGATGAGTAGGTACAAGCGAGCATTGAGTCAAAGTTTATCTATTCCTTTTACCCAAAGTGGGATAAAAGTGATATATGTGGGCCCCTCGATGATTTAGTGATGACACCCTAAGCGCTTGGCCAAGCCGGAACTGAGTTGATGTGTTCAATTGTGGTCTGCTATCAGTCGTCATAAATAGGAAATCGGGAAACAACACACGAACAGAGAGTATGATTAAATCCATGTCTTAGTTCGTACGATATCTAGAATGGAGGAATATATGATCCCTTATCTAAAGGACACGTTTATGATATGATCAGAGTTTGACAGTGGTTTTTGAAAGCTACGATTGCTGATCAGGTTTCAAAGTCATACGCAATATAGTTATTAGACTTATCTAAGTGGAAGACTATTGGATTAGGTGTCTAAGCCCATAACTATTTTGGTATGTACTTGACCTGATTGTGAGCATTGTCCTTTTGGGTTGCCTTCACCATAGCAACTGATAGGATGAACTAAGGAGAAAGAGGATTAATTATGATTTATTAATATATTATATGAATAATATACTAAAAGAGAAATCATATTGTTTAATTAATATTAGTCAAGAATTAATAAAAATTAATTTTGTGGCTAAAAGAGATTAATTAAATAAAGGGGACTGATTGTGTAATTCTAAGATAGTTGCATAAATTAGCTAATGGTGACTCCATAGACGTTGGAGTGGACGAAATCTATGGGGAAACCTATAAGAATTCGTCCAAGGCCTCTATGGGGGAGTCCATGGTCTGCTTAGGGCCTAAGCAGTCAAATTAGAGTTTCCTAATTGAAAACCCTAATAGCCTACCTATATAAGGAACCCCTAAGGCCCCAAAAACTTGGTGAACTAATCTCTAAGGGTTCTTGGATGTTTTTGGTGCTGCTCCTCCTCCTCCTAGGTCATCTTGTTGCTCATGGTGTTTGTGACTCTATTAGAGGTGCAACATTTGAGGCACTAAGCTTTCAAAGGTCAAGATCAAAAAGGATTGAGATTGTTATTACTATATAACAATCAATGTAAGATCTAAACCCTTATTCATATGTTAATTTGATTATTGTATGCTAGATCTAGGGTTTATGAGTTTTGGATGATTATTGCATGTTCATTAGACAAACTAGATCCAAAGCTTTAGGGTTTGCATGTACATCATAAGACTTATGTAGTACTCATAACCCATCATAGTATACCTAAATGTCCATTTATATTACTTAACATTTGATGTGAGTTAATTATTATCAAACATTATTGTTTTATAAGATAACTTTTCAAATACCAATTATAAATTATTAGATAACTTATCAAATACCAATTATTTTATAATTCAAAAAGCTTGGTATCCGATTAAGCTGCCAAAAACACCCTGATCTAACATTGAATGATAAAAAAGAAAAAGAAAAGTTAAAAATAATGCTAATTTTTTTTTTTATTTTAAAGGTTTTTATTACCTTGCTTTCCATGCAAAAGTTTTTTCTTTTTCTCTTATATTATATATACTAATTATCAATAAAACCAAGTAAAACTTACAGGAGAATAGAACTCCACTTACAACTTAAAGATTATATATGAATGGATTATATTAAAATGATGAACAATAAAATTATATACTCTCATTCATAGAATCGTATATAAAATTATACACTATCATCATTCTAGTGGTTAATGCGCTGTTGTGGCTTTCTAATCATTGCATGCATTTTGTTTGTTTTATTTTCACTGTGCTTTACGCATATTATATATGTATTATATAATGGTGTGGTGCTTAGATATAAGTAGATATTAGACTAGGATATATATTTTTATTATATATTTGGAGATAAAACATGGATATCATGTCCAAAAATAAAAGTTAAATTTTATACTGTATAGAGATTATCAAGGAATTACAGAGGGGGCAATGTGGAATCATTATGTATGCTATTATGGTATAAGAGCGTTCTTTTTGATTTAGTCTTATGATGCCGCGGGTCCTCCTTCTCCCCTCTCATTAGTGCAGAAGAGATTTGATTATGCGGTTAATATAATTTGTTGATGCGGTTTTCTGACCGTACCAAAAAATATGGCATTAAAAAACATCACTACTTGATGATGCGGTTTACCAACCGCATTAAAAAAACGGGGAAACCGCCTTATAAGATATCAAAATTAAAATAAAAAATCGCATTAAAAAATCAGGAATCGCTCTATTAAATATTAGCAATGAACCGCTCTATTAAATATTAGCAATGAACCGCTCTATTAAATATTAGCACCAAAAAATAAAAAACCGCCCTATTAAATAATCGCACCAGCAAATCGGGAACCGCTCTATTAAATAAAAGAGCCAAAAAAATAAGAAACCATCCTATAAAAAATAATATATCATTTAAAAATCATCAATAAACAAAAACATAGTATTTAACAAAACTTCATTATACAAAAAACCAACAATTTCTAATTACATTTTAGTTATAATAATACACAAAACATTATAATTCTTAGAGAGTTCTTTTCCGACTATCGTTCACTATCTTAATTAAATGAGGTATTATTTCTGAGACCATATCTTCAAGTTTAACGGACGCAACAAAACTCATCTTTTTCCATAACTTCAACAAACAAACAATATATATATATATATATATATATATATATATATATATATATATATATATATATATATATATATATATATATATATATATATATATATATACACACACAAACATACAAATATATTGATATTTTAAATCTATACAAAATACTTACTTTATTTTCAAAATCTTGTTGAATGGTATCAACAAACTCCTTTATATGTTTTATTACTATAAATCCACATTCCCACCCACCTTTTTGTTTGTAGCTCTGTATTTAATTCACAATAACTATTTCAAACCACTTGAAATACATCGATAAAAATTAATAGAAAACATATATTTACCGTTTCTCACTTATTAACTCGTCCCGGGAAAACATTATTAATGAAAAAAGGAAAGTGATAACCGTCCTTTTTTCTTTTCTTGCTTCTTTTCATAATGTAAAGAATCAACAATATAACCACATTTGCTTTCAGGACATAGAATAAAAAGCAACCAATACATACTGCAAAAATAAGAATTATTTAACAAGTAAACATATATGTGTATTGTGTATTTATATAAGTGTAGTGTCTATATGTATGTGAACGTATTATGGAAATAAAAAAAAATTACCCCTGTAAATATGGAGCAAGAAAATATCGTTTGCCTTTATGATACGAAAATACTTCTTCGATATGTTTAGTGACGGGCGACAGGTCTGTTTTAGTATCTAAGTGTGCAATGCAAAGCGGATCAAAAAAAGCACATTCGGAATTTGGGTGACCTAAAAAGAAGCCTATATATATATATATATATATATATATATATATATATATATATATATATATATTACACAATGTTAGTAAAAATTAATTATATCTAAAAAGTTATTATACCATATTAAAAAATATAATAAAAACTTACATCGCAAACAAATGAATAACGCTTTGATCAAGCCAATCTCTTAAAAGTAGTTGTAATACCTCGATATATTGGCTGGTAATTTGAACCCTACGAAGATACGTCCCTTTGGGAGAAAAAATATTAACGACATTTGCATTCCCAAAAAACTCTACTACTTGAAAACCAACAGATTGAATTTGAGGTCTTTGTTCTTGTAATTTGCTCAAGGATGTAAACAAGTCAGGCTCATCATGTGTAAGGAATTCAGGTTCGGGTTCGGGTTCGGTTTCGGATTCAAGTTCGGGTTTGGGTTCGGGTTCGGGTCTGGCTCTAGGTTCGAGTGCATTTAAATCAACTTGTGGTGGATTCATAAATAACATCTACATACAAACACAAAACATTAGTACTTAGATATGATTATATACAAACATAAAACATCTAAAAAACATAATGTCTAAAAATGAGCATAAAACAAGTTTTTAAGACTAACTATATCAACTAAACCATCTTGAAAATGTTAATTAATTTCATGTTGATAAGCAATGTGGTTTTCCTCAAACTAAAATAACAAAAAAATTGTTATAATATTAACAAAATAATACTAAAATAACAAAAAATAAGAGTGAACCGGTTGACTACTTGTGAACGATAAACTGAAGTCGTCATGATGTCATCAACATGTATGTGTGGTGAGGCGTGATTCGACCCCATTCCCGTGCCACTATTTGATTTGTTAGGTGTCTTGTTCACAAGCTACAATATTTTGTAATATTTAAATAAACATATACTAAAATTTATAGTTATATTTAGATATAAATAAACCTTTATTGCATATCTCGGCAATTGAACGATGGTATGTAGAAGATGTTTAACATATTCAACTTCTTCCGTTCGTGTGACGGCATGCACAGACAAGTTCTCATATATTTCGACGATTTCATCAACCTGTACTTTCACACAACCTGTACTTATTGGTTGTGAATGTATGACCATTTCAGATGTTGGTCATGCAATACCATTAGCTACTTTCAATTGGGTATTAGCCACATTCACTAGCAATTCACATTATGTCCTAACTTGTGAATCATACAACATTTTTCGTAAATTTAATATAAAAAACATAACTTATAATATACATATATTCATGCAATGATGGAATCATACAACATTTTAACCTCAATAGGTGGGTATTCTGTCAACCGTCCACCAGACGCACCACTAGATTCATGCAATGATGGGATCATGTGAACCTATTGTCTCGGTCTCGTGCTTCGACTATTTTCCACATTTTTAAACAATCCACCATAAACCTGGGTATGACCAATGATATTGGATATTGTCTGTGATCGCCCCCGTGCTCGCGTCCCAAAAGTCTAACTAATGGGTCTTCCTTATTTTGAAAATAACTAATGGGTCTTCCTTATTTTGAACCGCTCTATTAAATATTAGCACTAAAAAATCAAAAACCGCCCTATTAAGTAATCCTACAAACAAATAATGAACCGCTCTATTAAATATTAGCACCAAAAAATAAAAAACCGCCCTATTAAATAATCGCACCAGCAAATTGGGAACCGCTCTATTAAATAAAAGAGCCAAAAAAAATAAGAAACCATCCTATAAAAAATAATATATCATTTAAAAATCATCAATAAACAAAAACACAGTATTTAACAAAACTTCATTATACAAAAAACCAACAATTTCTAATTTACATTTTAGTTATAATAATACACAAAACATTATAATTCTTTGAGAGTTTTTTTTTCCGACTATCGTTCACTATCTTAATTAAATGAGGTATTATTTTTGAGACCATATCTTCAAGTTTAACAGACGCAACAAAACTCCTCTTTTTCCATAACTGCAACAAACAAACAATATATATATATATATATATATATATATATATATATATATATATATATATATATATATATATATATATATATATATATATAGACACACACACACACACAACATACAAAATCTTGATATTTTAAATCTATACAAATTACTTACTTTATTTTCAAAATCTTGTTGATAGGTATCAACAAACTCCTTCATATGTTTTATTACTATAAATCCACATTCTCATCTATCTTTTTGTTTGTAGCACTGTATTTAATTCACAATAACTATTTCAAACCACTTGAAATACATCGATAAAAATTAATAGAAAACATACCTTTACCGTTTCTCACTTATTAACTCGTCCCGGGAAAACATTATTAATGAAAAAAGGAAAGTGGTAACCGTCTTTTTTTCTTTTCTTGCTTCTTTTCATAATGTAAAGAATCAAGAATATAACCACATTTGCTTTCAGGACATAGGATAAAAAGCAACCAATACATACTGCAAAAATAAAAATTATTTAACCAGTAAACATATATGTGTACTGTGTATTTATATAAGTGTAGTGTGTATATGTATGTGAACGTATTATGGAAAGAAAAAAAATTACCCTGTAAATATGGAGCAAGAAAATATCGTTTGCCTTTATGATACGAAAATACTTCTTTGATATGTGTTTAGTGATGGGCGACAGGTCTGTTTTAGTATCTAAGCGTGCAATGCAAAGCGGATCAAAAAAAGCACATTCGGAATTTAGGTGACCTAAAAAGAAGCCTATATATATATATATATATATATATATATATATATATATATATATATATATATATATATATATATATATATATATATATTACACAATGTTAGTAAAAATTAATTATATCTAAAAAGTTATTATACCATATTAAAAAATATAATAAAACTTACATCGCAAACAAATGAATAACGCTTTGATCAAGCCAATCTCTTAAAAGTAGTTATAATACCTCGATATATTGGCTGGTAATTTGAACCCTACGACGATACGTGCCTTTGGGAGAAAAAATATTAATGACATTTGCATTCCCAAAAAACTCTACTACTTGAAAACCAACAGATTGAATTTGAGGTCTTTGTTCTTGTAATTTGCTCAAGGATGTAAACAAGTCAGGCTCATCATGTGTAAGGAATTCAGGTTCGGGTTCGGGTTCGGTTTCGGATTCAAGTTCGGATTCAAGTTCGGGTTCGGGTTCGGGTTCGGGTCTGGCTCTAGGTTCGAGTGCATTTAAATCAACTTGTGGTGGATTCATAAATAACATCTACAGACAAACACAAAACATTAGTACTTAGATATGATTATATACAAACATAAAACATCTAAAAAACATAATGTCTAAAAATGAGCATAAAACAAGTTTTTAAGACTAACCATATCAACTAAACCATCTTGAAAATGTTAATTAATTTCATGTTGATAAGCAATGTGGTTTTCCTCAAACTAAAATAACAAAAAAATTGTTATAATATTAACAAAATAATACTAAAATAACAAAAAATAAGAGTGAACCGGTTGACTACTTGTGAACGATAAACTGAAGTCGTCATGATGTCATCAACATGTATGTGTGGTGAGGCGTGATTCGACCCCATTCCCGTGCCACTATTTGATTTGTTAGGTGTCTTGTTCACAAGCTACAATATTTTGTAATATTTAAATAAACATATACTAAAATTTATAGTTATATTTAGATATAAATAAACCTTTATTGCATATCTCGGCAATTGAACGATGGTATGTAGAAGATGTTTAACATATTCAACTTCTTCCGTTCGTGTGACGGCATGCACAGACAAGTTCTCATATATTTCGACGATTTCATCAACCTGTACTTTCACACAACCTGTACTTATTGGTTGTGAATGTATGACCATTTCAGATGTTGGCCATGCAATACCATTAGCTACTTTCAATAGGGTATTAGCCACATTCACTAGCAATTCACATTATGTCCTAACCTGTGAATCATACAACATTTTTCGTAAATATAATATAAAAAACATAACTTATAATATACATATATTCATGCAATGATGGAATCATACAACATTTTTACCTCAATAGGTGGGTATTCTGTCAACCGTCCACCAGACGCACCACTAGATTCATGCAATGATGGGATCATGTGAACATATTGTCTCGGTCTCGTGCTTCGACTATTTTCCACATTTTTAAACAATCCACCATAAACCTGGGTATGGCCAATGATATTGGATATTGTCTGTGATCGCCCCCGTGCTCGCGTCCCAAAAGTCTAACTAATGAGTCTTCCTTATTTTGAAAATAACTCTCATCCGCTATCATTCTTTTCTCTTCTTGTTCCTATGAAAAAAAAAATACTTGAAAAGATGTATTTACTGAAAAATCAAAATCTTCATAAATTGAAAAAAAGAATAATTGTTTACCAAAAACTGAAAATCTTTAATTGCCCCTTGGGGAAGATGGTACGTATTGGTTTCTGGGTTAATTAATGCGAAAGCCATTAAGTACAACATAGACCGTTCATTTTTGCATACGACCCAGAAACTCGTATTTGGATACAAGTTGATGCCATATAATATGTCTTTTTTTTTTCATGGCCCTTCCATCCACTTCGTCCTAAACGTATAATGAATAAGTTTTTCACATTGCTTTCTTTAGCTTTTGCACTTCTTGCCTTCACACATATCAACAAATTGTTAATAATAATAATAATAATAATAATAATAATAATAATAATAATAAATAAACAATTAAAACATACCAAAAACTCGGGGGTAGTTTTTTGTGCAACGAATCTTTCCCATACATCAGGTTGTATAAAATCATATTTGAGACAAGCATTCAATTCTTGATTCACAAAATTTGAAACAAGGAATGATTTAAAATTTGATGCAAGTTTCACAGCTTTCCTCTACATATATTTTTCCTGATCATCTGACTCGATGTTCCATTGTTTCTACAATTTCAAAACAAAAGAGGTTAAACATAATAATTAATTAACAAGTTATTTATATTTACAATAAATTAAAATATAAATACCTTAGTTTCCAATCATAAATCGTTAAAATACTTTTCTCCAGCTTTACGCGACTCTATATCTATAGGAAAATTGCGTCGAACCTTCATGCCAAACCAAGAACTAAACTGTGTTGGCATGCTATCGTCTGGGATATTATTTTTATCAAACTTCACTTGTGATTTTTTCCGGAAAAATCTTTGACTTAAATGCAGCAATACCGCGTTCACCTCTTTTTTTTTTTTTTTTTGGTCGTACATTTTCCATTTTTACAAGCCTAACAACATTAAACAAATTAAAAATATTTTTATCCATGGATAACAGAAGACAAACATAACATAAGGACAAAAAACATAATCCAATACAATAGTATATTCCATGAATACAAAATAAGAATCCAACATAATGCAATGAAAAGGAAGGATCGATCCAATAAATTGGTAGATCCCATAATTGTGGGGCCAAATATTACATTTATCAAACAGGAGACAATCACATGTTTATGTATTCTAAAGATTCTAAACTATAATGTAAAGTAATAACACTTTTTCACAACAACAAATTAATACTTTAAAGATTCTAATAATTCTATAGCTATACGACACGAGACAAGTCACGTTCAATTCTAAAAGATTCCAAACACTTTTTAAGTGTGACGTTCCGTTCTTGAAATATTTATTTATGGGTTCCCGAGAGCAAGAGTAAGGGCGTTTTGGTCCTTGATGTGGATATAGAGTTTGGCAGGAACGGCTTATGAGGGAGGAGATGTTGTAAATTAAAGATATTGGCAGAAATGGTCCCTAAAGGGGGAGTTTAACAAAGGGGTCCCATGCATGCCAAGCATGCATGCATGTGTTTGGCTGGGTACGCCCAGCGTAAGCTGGATGTACGCCCAACATAGTGGAGGAAAGGAACGCGGAGGTCTCTCGACGTATGCCCAACGTACTGGATGTACGCTCAGCGTACATCTATCATCCAGAAACCCTAAATTTAGGGCCAACCACTATATAAGGAACATAATGGTTCTTACCCTAGCCTCCATAAGCACTCTCTTATCTTCAGAAACCCTAGATAGCCGTCCCACCTCCATTGTTGGGTGTGTTTGACCTTGGAAAGCTTGTTTCGGCAAAGGAGAGTCTAGAAGAAGAAAGAGGAAGTTGTCAAAGAAGGAAGTTGAGTGGCTGGAGCTTTTAGATCTGGAAAGACATCATCATTTGAGGCTCCTTTGAGGTAAAAAGTCTCTGGCTTGACAATCATATTGTGTAGATCTATGTGCTGTGAAGTTTTGACATCATTCTTGTCCCAAAAACCTCATCTTGATGCATGTCTCGAGTTGGCTGAGATTAGCTGTCCTTTTAGACCTTAGGAGAGGTCTTGAGTAAGAAAAATGAGGTCCCAAGGGCTTTGGTTGTCTCATATGTGTTATAGATAGGTCTTAATGGATTAAGACCTTGGATTAAGAGCTTTATGGTCGTCACAAGTAATAAAGTTTGAGACTTTATGAATCCTAGGCATATTTGGTCGATGGATCTCAAGTTTGGGCTTAAGAGCTTAAGCCATTAAGATCTTATGAGGATTTTGTGGAACTCGCGTACGCCCCGCGTAGGAAGCTGTATGCCTGACGTACAGGGTCAACAACCCGTTTTCCAGTCAACCTGAGACGAAGTACGCCCCGCGTACTAGAGGAGTACGCCTAGCGTACACCCTCTGTTGAATTTTCATTTTTGGGCCTTAAGAGATTGGGCCGTTATTAGGCTAATAGAGCTTGGTCCGTGACTGGACATTATGGATGGAGAAATTTTGGACTCGCTAATTATTATGGACCTTGGATCTAGGCCCATTTGGTGAGGTGGGCCCAATTTAGTAAATTGGACCAATATTGGGCTTTGCTTCGTACTTTTGGTCTTTGGGCCATTAGTGGGCTTAAGAGCTTATCTAGTGATGGGCCTTTCATATTTTGATTTTTGGGCCTTTAATCGTGGACCCGTTTGAGTTAAGGGTAAATTGGTCAATTTACCCTTGGAAGGATATTGTGCTTGGTCTGATGTTTGTTTTGTCGCTTCGGGTAGTTCGAGATTTTTGGTGAGGCGGCGGTTCGGGCATCTGCTTCTTCAGTTCAGAGTTTTGGCAGTTGTGAGGTGAGTTATCCTCACTATATCGACAGGGTCTACGGCACCAAGGCTGACCCTTTATCGAATTGTAATCCGGGTATCGTTGTATGTTATTGCTTTGCTATGTTTGCATCCTGGTAGTTAGGATGGTGTATGTTAGAGACCTGGTTAAGGTCGGTATCCTAGTATATAGGATGATGCTATGCTAGTGACCAGTTAGGTCGGTATCCTGGTTAGGATGATGTTATTTTATGTGATCTGCTAGATCGATTTGATTAGACGTGGATTGTTATATGATTGAATGTTTATGTGCACATGGTTGTTGGACTGGGGTTGGGTTGAGGCGGGTCATGCTTTGTGATGTAGGCGAACATACCCAGGGCGAACCGGTTATCCCGAAGGCCCAAGTAGCGGTCCGGATAGGCTGTAGGCCCCAAGAGGGCGGACCAGACGTGCCGAGGCTCGGGGAGTGGACCTGGACGACTGAAGGCCTAGTACAGGCGGACCAGTCATACTGTAGACTTAAAGAGTGGAGCAGGTGGATTGAAGGCCCGGTGCGGGCGGACCAATCACACTGTAGACTCAATGTATATGGCTAGACTCGAAGGGTGGACCAAGTGGACTGAAGGCCCGGTGCGGCGGACCAGTCACATAGTAGACCCGAAGTGCATGGCTGTTCTGTGTTCTGTTATGATATGGCAAGTTATGCGTGTATGGTATATGTGGTTGGTATTTTGGGGGTATCTCACTAAGCTTTCGGGCTTACAGTTGTGGTTTAATGTTTTTCAGGTACTTCAGGAGACTGTGGCAAGGCAAAGGCGTGATCGTACCGCTCCTCATGATTTTGTTTTATGAAGTGGTTCTGGGAAGACTGATAATAATTGCATTGAAAACCTTTTTGTAATAACTTTATGAAACGGGGTTGTTTTTGAAAAGTTTAAATTGGTTGAAATTTTTAGAGCGTTACAAGTTGGTATCAGAGCCTTTGTTTGAGTGAATTGGAGGAACATTCGTGTGAATCCAGTCTCAAATCAAGGAGAGTTTTCAAAAGAGAATTTAAAATGGTTTTCAAAATGAGTAAAAGAGGACGATGCGGGGGTACGATCAGCCGGAGCCAGTAAGTAACCCCAAAATACCATACATGATATTTGTTTTGAGCTATGATAGAACAGCATGCTAGTACTAGGCTAGGGATCTTCAGGATTTCATGATAATGTTGCCTGATTTATGATGCCTGCTAGCCTAGGGTTTCTTCCGTGGGAGATTTTCCGTGTTCCTCTAGGAGTGAGGGTTGAGCGCTTGTTATGTATGTTCTTCACTAGGGTGTTGTGGTGATACTTGATATAAATATGGGTATGTGTGGAAGGTAGTATGGGCCTGTACTCCTAAAAGCACAGGACCCATACGCGTATCAAAGAAGCCACAACCTCTAGGGTTGGGTTGAGGGTTGGTTCCTGGGTTGCTGGGAAGTATCTGAGATCTTGCGATGTTTTTCAGTATGGTGGTTACGAGGCATGCTGGGAGCATATTCGGATCGGGATCGTGAGCAGGAGAGGGCAGTCAGGGTGGGTCAGTACCGCCCGAGATTATTGGTTAGATGAGCATGGACAAGTTGGATGCTAGGATTCGTGAGATCCTGCACGATGAGGTTGCTGCGATGTTCTGGGCTGAGTTGCCAGAACTATTTGGTTCAATTAAGACCGCCATGGTCGAGTATTTTGATGATCGCTATGCAGCTCTTACAGAGACGGCTGCCACGGCAGCTACAACGGCTGTAGCAGCGGCAGGGGGAGGAGCCGGTAAAGGTTTTCAATATTGGGACTTCGATAATACGAAGCCCCCTACCTTCGATGGGGTGCAGGATCCGCTTGTTGCTATGCGATGGTTGTCAGATGTGGAGGGATGTTTCTTCACATGTTCATGCCCTGCTGATCAGAGGGTGAGATGTGCTCTGAACCTGTTGAGGCTCGGGGCGAAGGATTGGTGGAGGTTGACTACGGGGTCATATTCGGATGCGCAGAGGGCTACGGTTTCATGGGATCAGTTCTGGGAGATGTTCAGTACCCGTTATGTTCCACGGGTTGAGAGGGAAAGGTTGGCTCAGGAGTTCTTAGAACTGAAGCAGGATTCGGAGTCTGTGACGGAGATCACAAGGATGTTCACTGAGAGGGCGATGTTTTGCCCGGAGTTTGCTTCGGAGCAGGCTCAGATGTCCCGATACCTGAGTATGCTCAAGAGGGATATCAGGCAGTTTGTGTCTATGCAGAGGTGCGAGACCTTGCTGGAGTTGCAGGAGGCCGCCAGGCGGCATGAGTTGGAGATTGAGTTGCAGTTGAGAGAGCAGAGACAGGCCCCGGTGCAGTCACAGCCAGCGCCGAAACGGTCCAAGACCGTTGATTCTAGGTTGGGAGATCAGGGCAGTCGCACTTGTGGGAAGTGCGGGAAGGGTCACACCGGAGTTTGTAGGTCCGATGGTGCGTGCCGCAAGTGCGGAAGAGAGGGGCATTATGCGAGGGATTGTCATAAGTCAGACCCGGTTCAGGATATGAGGATTTGTTATCAGTGTCATCAGGTTGGTCACATGAGGGCTAACTATCCGCAGCTTGCTGCAGGACCGGTGCAGGCTCCAGCACCGACCACTTTGAGGATCACGGGTGGAGGTCAGAGTGGAGCAGAGCCCCCGAGGGCTCAGGGACGTGCTTTTCATCTTATAGCAGAGGAGGTCAGGGCAGAGCCGGATTCAGCTGCGGGTATGTTCCCTTCTTGATATCTTGTTATTTTATGGTTGTTATGGAGTATATTATCCGTTGGTTTTGTTCGCATAATTCATGGTTTTGCATTCGTTCGATCTTTCGGGTTTATTATATTATTGAGGGATCGGTATTTAAGGGTTGAAGTCGGTTAGTATCCAAGGGATTAATGGTCAGATTTTGGTTGATTGATCTTGTTGTCGAGTATAGCAATTGCGATTTAAGAAGTGTTTAGCGAAGAGTTGAACTCCCTCAGAGTTCGAGATGTGTGATGTTGGGAAAGTGATTTTGTGAAGGTTGCTCGTTTTGATTCGGTTCAAGTAAAAGATAATTTGTTGAGTAAGAACGTTTAAGTGATGCCAGTCGAGTCACCAGTGGTTGGTAGTCAGTGCTCTAGGTGGGGAGAATTGGAAAATTCTCAGGAGGATCGGCAAGTATTGAGGTTTATTAGCCATTGAGATTCAACAGTATTCCAGTCAGCCAAGAGTATGGGCTGGTGTGAGTAAGTGACATACCAATGGGGGCAGGGAGCAGACCATGGGTTCAGGATAGATAGTGGTTGATGTGAGGCCTGGGTTTAGGCCGTGGAAAGGATTCCGGGATCGGAATGAGAGTTCAGAACCCCTAGGGGGCTAGAACAGTATGTACGGGAAGGATTTCGTGGAAGGATAATGGAATGATGTATGATAGTTTGAGCGGTCCGGGAAGACTGAAGGTTGGAAGGCGTACCAGTTAGGCCGAAGGCTTGGGGAACGGTCCAGACAAGCTGAAGGCCCGGTGGGCGGTCCAGACATGCTGAAGGTTCTGAGAGTGGTCCAGATAGGCTGAAGGCCTGGTAAGGCGGTCCAGTCATGCTGAAGACTCTGTATGTGTTAGTGGATCAGTTTGAGGAGAATGAGGGAATATGTCGCCAGGATATGGTAAATGATATGGTCTGGCCCCAAGTATTGGTCATGTTAGTGGAAGGCAGTGCATGGACCCGAAAGTCCATGCGAGAAGAATCAGAGTAGGCGAAGTTCGAGAATAACAGTTGCTCTATATCGATAGTGTAGATTGGAGTTTAGCTCAGTGGCACGCGCAGGCACGTAAGAGTTGTTGAGTGGATTTTCTGGAAGAGAAAAGATATGTAGCTCCGGAAGGAGCGTGGGTCCTCCGTTAGGGAAGGAAGTGGAGTAAATGGATAACCGTCATGCCTCAGTCATATTTTCAGTCTCCTTGGAAAAAGGAGGAGGTTAGTGGCTCCAGATTGGAGATTTGGAATAGAGGAAGGTGAGACAGCAGGTTAACAAACTCGGAAGTAGTTTGGACCGGTGCTGAGGAAAGTATAAAAGATTTCGGTCGAAGGTCAAGGACCTAGAGACCATGATATAAAGGATGCAGTGGTGAGGTTGCAAGAACCTGAGTTGATTGAGTAATCGGAGTCTGCAGTGCAGGAGTTGTTCTGAAGGGTATGCTGCAGTAGGCTTCGAGGACGAAGCCTAAATTAAGTGGGGCCGAATTGTAACACCCCGTTCTTGAAATATCTATTTATGGGTTCCCGAGAGCAAGAGTAAGGGCGTTTTGGTCCTTGATGTGGATATAGAGTTTGGCAGGAACGGCTTATGAGGGAGGAGATGTTGTAAATTAAAGATATTGGCAGAAATGGTCCCTAAAGGGGGAGTTTAACAAAGGGGTCCCATGCATGCCAAGCATGCATGCATGTGTTTGGCTGGGTACGCCCAGCGTAAGCTGGATGTACGCCCAGCATAGTGGAGGAAAGGAACGCGGAGGTCTCTCGACGTATGCCCAACGTACGTCTATCATCCAGAAACCCTAAATTTAGGGCCAACCACTATATAAGAAACATAATGGTTCTTACCCTAGCCTCCATAAGCACTCTCTTATCTTCAGAAACCCTAGATAGCCGTCCCACCTCCATTGTGGGGTGTGTTTGACATTGGAAAGCTTGTTTTGGCAAAGGAGAGTCTAGAAGAAGAAAGAGGAAGTTGTCAAAGAAGGAAGTTGAGTGGCTGGAGCTTTTAGATCTTGAAAGACGTCATCATTTGAGGCTCCTTTGAGGTAAAAAGTCTCTGGCTTGACAATCATATTGTGTAGATCTATGTGTTGTGAAGTTTTGACATCATTCTTGTCCCAAAAACCTCATTTTGATGCATGTCTCGAGTTGGCTGAGATTAGCTGTCCTTTTAGACCTTAGGAGAGGTCTTGAGTAAGAAAAATGAGGTCCCAAGGGCTTTGGTTGTCTCATATGTGTTATAGATAGGTCTTAATGGATTAAGACCTTGGATTAAGAGCTTTATGGACGTCACAAGTAATAAAGTTTGAGACTTTATGAATCCTAGGCATATTTGGTCGATGGATCTCAAGTTTGGGCTTAAGAGCTTAAGCCATTAAGATCTTATGAGGATTTTGTGGAACTCGCGTACGCCCCGCGTAGGAAGCTGTATGCCTGACGTACAGGGTCAACAACCCGTTTTCCAGTCAACCTGAGACGAAGTACGCCCCGCGTACTAGAGGAGTACGCCCAGCGTACGCCCTCTGTTGAATTTTCATTTTTGGGCCTTAAGAGATTGAGCCGTTATTAGGCAAATAGAGCTTGGGCCGTGACTGGACATTATGGATGGAGAAATTTTGGACTCGCTAATTATTATGGACCTTGGATCTAGGCCCATTTGGTGAGGTGGGCCCAATTTAGTAAATTGGGCCAATATTGGGCTTTGCTTCGTACTTTTGGTCTTTGGGCCATTAGTGGGCTTGAGAGCTTATTTAGTGATGGGCCTTTCATATTTTGATTTTTGGGCCTTTAATCGTGGACCTGTTTGAGTTAAGGGTAAATTGGTCAATTTACCCTTGGAAGGATATTGTGCTTGGTTTGATGTTTGTTTTGTCGCTTCGGGTAGTTCGAGATTTTTGGTGAGGCGGCGGTTCGGGCATCTGCTTCTTCTGTTCAGAGTTTTGGCAGTTGCGAGGTTAGTTATCCTCACTATATCGATAGGGTCTACGGCACCAAGGCCGGCCCTTTATCGAATTGTAATCCGGGTATCGTTGTATGTTATTGCTTTGCTATGTTTGCATCCTGGTAGTTAGGATGGTGTACGTTAGAGACTTGGTTAAGGTCGGTATCCTGGTATATAGGATGATGCTATGCTAGTGACCGGTTAGGTCGGTATCCTGGTTAGGATGATGTTATTTTATGTGATCTGCTAGATTGATTAGATTGGATGTGGATTGTTATATGATTGAATGTTTATGTGCACATGGTTGTTGGACTAGGGTTGGGTTGAGGCGGGTCCTGCTTTGTGCTGTAGGCCAACATACCCAGGGCGAACCGGTTATCCCGAAGGCCCAAGTAGCGGTCCGGATAGGCTGTCGGACCCAAGAGGGCGGACCAGACGTGCCGAGGCTCGGAGAGTGGACCAAGCAGACTGAAGGCCTAGTGTGGGCGGACCAGTCATACTATAGACTCAGAGAGTGGACCAGGTGGATTGAAGGCCAGGTGCGGGCGGACCAATCACACTGTAGACTCAATGTATATGGCTAGACTCGGAGGGTGGACCAAATGGACTGAAGGCCCGGTGCGGCAGACCAGTCACACAATAGACCCGAAGTGCATGGATGTTCTGTGTTCTGTTATGATATGACAAGTTATGCGTGTATGGTATATGTGGTTGGTATTTTGGGAGTATCTCACTAAGCTTTCGGGCTTACAGTTGTGGTTTAATGTTTTTCAGGTACTTCAGGAGACCGTGACAAGGCAAAGGCGTGATCGTACCGCTCCTCATGATTTTTTTATGAAGTGGTTCTGGGAAGACCCTGATAATAATTGCATTGAAAACCTTTTTGTAATAACTTTATGAAACATGGTTGTTTTCGAAAAGTTTAAATTTGTTGAAATTTTTAGAACGTTACACTAAGAATAAACTTTTTGACAACAAAGCAATATATATACACCAACAACAAATCAATGTAAATATACCTTATACGACAAAGCAACTCAAAACAGAAAATGTGGCGCGGAGACTTGTGGAGTTTTCCAGATGAGAGTTATGGAGGTTTCCAGCGGAGACTTGTGGAGGTTCCCAACGTCAACTTAGCCGTCCACTTAAACCGGAATTTTCGTTGGCGACTGCAATGAGAGTTTTACAAAAGAAGGGTTTGCGAATCACTATGGAGTTTTCTACACCAGAGCTGGCACACAGTGAAAAAATTAGAAAACCACAGGAGGGAAAAATTGTGGAGCGAGGTATTGACGATTACTGTGGCCGGATGTTTTTTTATGAGGCGATGATTTTCTTTTGAGGCGGTGTGTTACTATTTTATAAGGTGGTTTCCGATAAGGTTTTTTTTTTTTTTTTTTTTTTTTTTTTTTTTTTTTTTTTTAAATTCTGTTTTAATCATCACTAAATAATAAATAAGGCTTTAGGTATTTTTTTTGGGCGATTATTGTGGAGCGGTGTTTTTTATGAGGCGGTGGATTTGTTATAATGCGGTCATTAATATTTAGCAATTATATAATATCAATTGCAAAGAATCTAGAAATCAAATTTTAATCATTGGGATTTCCAATTTTCAATGTTTAGGATCCTATTTTGCTTATGGGTAAATCTTAATTTATAATGAATTACAGTGAAAAAGTAACTAAAATTATAATCTTCGTTTTGGAAGTATATATTATGCCTTTATTGGTTTTATAAAAATTATTTTTAGAAATTATTCAATTTAATATTTAGTTATGACTTATAATTAATTATATATAATTCTAAAAATAAGTAGTACAAAAACAATAAAAACATAATATGTACTTCCAAAATTTAAAAAATTATGGTTTAAGTTTCAAGGTTTAGTGTTTAGGGTGCATGGTTTAGCGTTTAGTGTTTATCTGATACCGAACATGTTGTTTAGTGTTTAGTGGTGTAACATCCTAAAATTTTCAATAAATTTGAACTTTTTAAAATAACATAAATCGTATATTTAATGTATTTTATTCAAAACGAATGAAATATCAAACCCCAAGATCAATTCAGTTTCCAAACATTATTAGTTATAATTCTAAAATTCATGAAAAGATAACCAATTCAATATCAATTCCCAAAACCCCCTCGAGCCAGTGTGTATATCATGTCCGATTTACTGTATACGATTTACTGTTTGTGGATTTAATTTGGAGTTTTGGGTTTAAGGATTTAGTGTTTGGGTATAGGGATTAGGGTTTATTGTTTAGTGTTTAGTGGTTAGGGTTTATGGTTTAAGGTTTAGTGTTTAGGGTTTAGGGGTTAGGGTTTACGTGTAACACCCAAAACCAGAAATACCAAGAAAGAAAAGGAAACGTTAAGTCAAAAGGGGGTCAACTCGTCGAATCTAGGGAAGGACTCGACAAGTCGGAGCGGGATCCGTGTGCAAGGTTAAGTGACCGACTCGATGAGTCGGCAAGTGGACTCGGCGAGTTAGGTCTGGGTTAGGAAACCCTAATTCCGAGACTTGGTACCCTATTTAAGCATCTTATTCACTTCCCTAGGGTTCATTTGCGACCCCTATTGTCCAGAACTCAAAACCCTATCCACCCAACTCCATGGTTGAGCTAGTTCTTGCCTTGAGAGTGAATTGAAGCTTGGAGAAGGAAGAAGGACCTTGGTGGTGCAAGAAGAAGCTATAGATACTGTAGCACCTGATTCCTGGTATATATTTTATCTAAGTGCTTTACATTCTTGGCCTGGGACTCGGCGAGTTTAAGGCCCAACTCGTCGAGTCGAAGCGGGATTGGTCGCGGGACTTAAGTATCGAACTCGTCGAGTCGGCGTCTAGACTCGACGAGTAGGATCTGACCGGACAAAACCCTAATATGAGGGTTTGCACCCTATTTAATCCTCTCTTTCAGCCACCACTCGTCCCTATTGCTCCCAGAAACCCTCCATAGCAAACCCTAAGTGTTTTGGTGCAAGATCTAAGACTTTTGAGTGATTTTTGTGGGTTTTGACCACAAGGGAGAAGGAAGAGCATAGAAGGATCAAGAGGAGACTAAAGGATTCGAGTTTGGTACATCATTTGCAATCTTTGAAAGGTATAAAGTCTGTACCTTGCTTGCTTGTTTGTTAGATCCCTTTTTGGGGAAGATTTAGGGCTTTTGAGCCATGATGAGGTAACCAACCATGATTGCAAGCATGGTTAGGGGTCAAGACTTTGGATCTTCGACCTGGGAGGGGTCACAAGGCAGACTGGGGTTGCTTTTTGCACCCATGGAAGGTCCCTTGCAACATAAGAGCCATTTTGGGGTCTTTTGAGCTCATCGTCCCATGCATGCACGTAAAGTTCGTAACTTTACGTGCTAGATGGATCTTAGGAGTCTAGATCTATCATTTGGATGAGAGTTGTACATCAGAAATCGAGAAATGAGACTATGACGTTATCGACTCGACGAGTCCAAGGCATAAAGTCCCAAAATATGTTGAGGGTCAAAGGAACCCATCTGGGTGCTAGAGAGGTGGTAGAAGGACCAAAGGAGTGACCCAACATTATGGACTTAGCCTTAGACCTGGAGTTCTTGGGAATCGACAAGTTCATGAACATACTCGGTGAGTCCAAGGCAATCTCCTTATGGTTGAAGATGAACTCGACGAGTTGTTCATACAACTTGGCGAGTCAAGGTCTGAACTTGTTCATCTGATGAAGGTGAACTCACCTAGTTGTTCATACAACTCGGCGAGTCGGATGAGTTACCTTCCAGTAGAGGTGGGAATAAGGCACCAATGCCGGCCCACCAGTAGGAGTTGTATATTAGATGATTGTCTTTGTGATATTCATCTAGGTTTGCTACTACCTAATATGTTATGAGCTAGTATGATATGATATTAGATGCTAGTAGCAGTAAGGGAGATAGTCCCCAAGGTTATCGGTTGATAGGGCCAAAAGGGGGTGGTCATACCCAGTCATACTAGATAGAATATGGTTATGTGTTACATGCTATGTGGTAGTAGTAGTAGTAGAGGGGTGAAATAGCCCCCAGTATCCAGTCGAGAGGACCAAAGGGGGGGGGGGGCAGCATCCGGTCGAGAGGACCGCTAGGGAGGCTAGCACCCATATATGTTGGGCAGTATCCGGTCGAGAGGACCGAAGGGGAGGCCAACACCCAGGTATGCTAGGCAGCATCCGGTCGAGAGGATCGAAGGGGTAGGTCGGGCACCCTGATATGCCTGATGGTATGTGTATGTTATGTGATTGTATGGTATGCGGTACGATGGGGGAACTCACTAAGCTTCGTGCTTACAATTTACAGTTTTGGTTTCAGGTACCTCTTCAGCGAAGAGAAAGGAGCTGGTGCGGTAGCGACACATCATACGCACACTTATTGGTTTCCACACTATGAATATTTTGGGATTGTACTCTGACATGTTACTGTTTTTATGACTTGGGTTTGCAGATATGATACATTGTTCTATGAGATGATGTGATTTCACAGTATTTTATTAAGAATATTTTTATGAGTCAGTTAATTAAATAAAAATTTTGGACTTGAAAATTGGGTCGTTACAGATCCAGAGTTGGATTGAGTGTTCTAGCCTCATAACACCTTGCATGCACGTAAGTTAGCAACTTTACATGCAAAGCTAGCATTAGAAGTCCAGATCTATGAGTTGAAGGTGTTGGAATGGACTGTAATCGACAGAATAGAGATGTCACAAGGTGGACTCGGCGAGTCAGGTCACATACCCATGACTCATCATGGACTTAGCTATAATATATATATATTTTTTCATTTTACCTATAGATTGTACATTAATTGGATGTAAAAATTAAAAAAATATTACTCGTTGTTTTTTAAATTAAATAATTTAGTTTTTCTAAAAAGAAAATAACAATACATAATTATCTTTTCTAAAATACTACTCAATCAAAACTCAATATGTTTTTATGCGTTTATCGATTTTTTGATGCTATTTTTAGCTTCTTTTTATTTTTTGAGGCGATTTTGTATTTTTTGATGCGTTGTCTTTGTCTTTTGAGGCGGTTACTTTTATTTTTTATTGTGGTTTCCTCGTAAAAACTAGAAGTATTTTTTGAGGCGGTTTGTTTATCTTTTGATGCGGTTTTCGTTTTTTTGAAGCGGTTTGTTTTATTTTTTAGGGCGGTTTTCACATAAAAAGTAGATGGCCTATTTTTGTTAACAAAACAAGTAAATGCTTGATACATTAAATGCCATCACAAGTGATCAAACACCGCAGATAAAAGTCTTACCTGATACATTTAAATGTTATTTGATATTTCTTATAACAATTATACAAACATTATAATTATCAAAAGATAAGGACAATATTGTTATTATTTATCAATAGATAGTATTTGATACAAAAGTCAAGTAAAAAAACATTCAAAAATGAAAAAAAAAACCATCCATGCACTTAATCAACATATGTCCCTTCTATGTTAGATCATACGAATGTTGTGCATTCAATATTATCGTAATTACCGGGTTCAATACCAACCGAGAATGGTGGTAGATCATCAAAGTGGTTGTATTCTTCTTCGTCAACGACATCATCAACACCGATAATACGTCGTTTGCCTTGTAAGACGATGTGCTCTTTTTTCTTGCTCGGGTCTTTGATATACAAAACCTGTGTGACATGTTTTGCGAGAACGAATGGCTCAGATACATAGCCATTATTTGAAAGGTCAACAAGTGTAAAACTAGATTTATCAACTTGAACACCTGTACGATTATTCACCCATTTACATTTGAACACAGGAATAACGAAATCATAATAGTTCAACTCCCAAATTTTTTGTATAACACCGTAATAAGAATATTTGGCTATTCTTATCAAAGTATCAGGAGCCCGTCTATCGAATTCGGTCGTTGATGCTATCATTGTAACTCCACTATTCTGCATTGTACTTTTTTCATCTTGATCTTTTGTAACATCCCAAAATACGACAAAAAAAAAATTTTGTTTTAATAATAATGAAAATCATATGCTGAACGTCATATCACAAAACCCAATGTCAAATATCTCAAACCATAATAAAATGTTGTGATACAACTGTATCAAATCAACTAAGTATCAAACAATCTCCCAGGACAAGAACGGAAGCTGTGGTGTGTGCGATGCCATCATCCCGAGCTCTTCCCTTTACCAGCGGAAGTACCTGAAACCAAAACTGAAACTGTAAGCACGAAGCTTAGTGAGCTCCCCCAAATTACCACATACCATACAAACATATAACAATTAATGGGCCTTACCCACTGCATCGGACCGAAGTCCGGAACTAACCAGGGCCTTGCCCCCTGCATCGGACCGAAGTCCGAAAACTACATCGGACCGAAGTCCGGAACTAACCAGGGCCTTGCCCCCTGCATCGGACCGAAGTCCGGAAACTGCATCGGACCGAAGTCCGGAACTACTGAGGCCTTGCCTCCTGCATCGGATCGAAGTCCGGAACTAACTGCATCGGACCGAAGTCCGGAAACTGCATCGGACCGAAGTCCGGAACTGACTGGGACCTTGTCCCCTGCATCGGACCGAAGTCCGGAACTAACTGCATCGGACCGAAGTCCGGAACTGACTGATCATAGCATAGCATGAACACATATCAACTAGTATAAACACATATACTGCATACTGCATCGGTCAGTAGCCTAGAACACATAACACATAAATCTTATCTGAACCACGAAGGCATCAAACATACTAACTACTACATCGAACAAAAGTTCGGAAACTACTGCTAACTAAACGGGCCGACATTGTGGCCTTAGACCCGTTCCTACTGGAGGAAAACTCACCTCGTGAACTGGCTGCTGAGTGTATGGCTCTGGAAGCTATCTGTTGCTGCTCCGGTATCTCCCCGGCTACAATTCCCCAAACACACTCAATCAAATACTAATAACTGTATTGGGGTAAAATGACTCTTTTACCCCTGGCCAAAGTCAACTCTCCCGGTCAAAGTCAACTTACAGTTGACCTGACTCGCCGAGTTGGGCCGCCAACTCGCCGTGTCGCTACTCTCACTTCTCAACCCTATTCGCTGCTACTCGTCGAGTATGGCATCCAATCGACGAGTTTCCTTTCGATTCTAGAACTCAGGCTACCTGCATCCGACTCGACGAGTTGTTCTTGAACTAAGAAGATTGTTTTGGACTCGCCGAGTTGTATGAACAACTCGTCGAGTCCCTCCACTACTGAGTCTGACCCCGGCTCACTGATTCCATTCCACTACTCACTGGTCCCCACTCAGAATCACTCAAAAGGGGAAAAATCGGGGACTCGCGGCGCGACTCGCCGAGTCCGAAGAACGACTCGCCGAATCGCATGCATGCAGTTACTATAAACTCGATTCTGCTTGAATCCAGCACATATAACTTGTAGATCTGGGCTCCTTAGGCTCGATTAACACGTAAAGATTCTATCTTTACGTGCCCATAAACATCCATGAAGATTAAAAGGCTCAAAAAGCATAATAAAGGCTAGATCTAGGGTTCTCATGCAAAGCAACTTCAAAAAGGTAACAGATCAGGGCTCTACAACTCCTAAATGAACAGATCTAGGGGATATCTCGACCCATCAAGGCATCCATACAACTATAAAGCTTGGAAAGTACATTAAACTAGCCTGAGATGTGTTCTAATGGAGGTTTTAAGCACAAAACAGAATGATTCCGAGAAATACCTCAATGAACTCTGATTTTGACCTTGGATCTTTGCTCTACACCTCTTCTTTTTGGTCTTTTCTTCTTTTTCTTCTTCAAACCTTCAAGAACCACACAAAACACTTAATCAAAAAAGGAATGGTTTAGGGGATGCTCACAGACTCTCTAAGGGTGAAGGAGGCGAGTTTAGGGCACATATCATTGCTTAAATAGTGAGCAAACCCGGGGATTTAGGGTTTCTTCCAGACAGGTGGACTCGCCGAGTCCCGAATATGGACTCATCGAGTCGCCGACTTACACGTGCTCGAAATCCCGTCTCTACTCGACGGGTCGGGCTATAGACTCGCCGAGTCCCTCTAGAAAACTTCAAAATAAATAAACATGAACACAACACACCAGAGACGGGACGTTACAATTCTCCCTCACTTGACTCATACTTCGTCCTCGAAGTCTGCTACGGCTGAATCTGCAAACAACTCCGGGTAGTGCTCTCTCATCTCCTCGTCAGCCTCCCACGTCCACTCAGACCCCTTCCAGTGTTGCCACTGCACCTTCACTAACTCAACCACCTTGCTCCTCAAGGTCTTCGTCTTCCGATCCAAGATCGCTATCGGCCTCTCAATATAATTCAGGCTGCTATCGACCTGAATGTCCTCCAGGGGCACCATCGCTGACTCGTCCACCAAACACTTCCTCAATTGGGAAACATGGAAAGTGTTGTGAATCTGGCTAAGCTCCGCCAGAAGATCTAACCGATACGCAACCCGTCCAACCCGGGCCAAAATCCTAAAAGGACCAATGAACCTGGGGTCTAACTTGCCCCTCTTCCAGAACCTGATGACACCCTTCCAGGGTGAGACCTTCAGGAGGACCATATCGCCCACCTAGAACTCTAAGTCTGAACGTCTCCTGTCGGCGTAGCTCTTCTGCCGACTCTGCGCAGTCTGCAGTCTACTACGAACCTGCTGAATCAACTCGGTCGTCTTGAGCACCACTTCGGTGCCCCCAATGACTCGCTGACCGACCTCGCCCCAAGAAATCGGGGTCCTGCACTTCCTCCCATAGAGCATCTCGAAGGGAGGCCGATCAATACTCGCATGGTAACTGTTGTTTTACAAAAATTCTGCTAGCGGAAGATACGTATCCCAATTGCCACCGAAGTCTAGGACACATGCTCGGAGCATGTCCTCGAGAGTCTGAATCGTCCTCTCGCTCTGTCCGTCCGTCTGAGGGTGGAAAGTGGTGCTGAAATGGAGACGAGTACCCATCTCGTCGTGAAACCGCTTCTAAAATCTGGATGTAAAACGGACGTCTTGGTCTGACACTACCGATACCGGCACTCCATGACGTGCCACTACCTCCCGCACATAGATGTCGGCTAACTTTTCCACCGATATGCTCTCCTAGATCGGTATAAAATGAGCACTCTTCGTCAGCCGATCCACTATTACCCAAATCGAGTCTACCCCACGTGCGGTCCTGGGAAGCTTGGTGATAAAATCCATGGTGATGTCCTCCCATTTCCACACGGGAATGTCTAACGGATGAATCTTGTCGTGAGGCCTCTGGTGTTCTGCCTTGACCTTCCTGTAGGTCAGACACCTCTCTACATACCAGACAACATCCCGCTTCATGCCGGGCCACCAGTAATCGGGTCGAAGATCTCTATACATCTTCGTCGCCCCTGGGCGGATAGAAAATCGAGACTTATGAGCCTCGTCCATCAGTACCTTCCGCACTCCGCCCCAGTACGGTACCCACACTCTCCCATGAAGAGTCAACAACCCTCGGCTATCATAATCAAACGAAGCTACTCGGCCCACTATCCTCTCGCACTTCTGCCTTTCCTCCTTGAGGCCCTCAACCTGAGCCTCTCTGATCTGCTCCAACAATGGAGTAATCACCGTTATCCTCAGACATAAGTCTCTGATGGGGGCTGCTATCACCTTGCGGCTTAGGGCGTCGGCCAATATGTTGGCCTTCCCTGGATGGTAAAGGATCTCACAATCATAATCCTTCAGCACATCCAACCACCGTCTCTGCCTCATGTTTAGATTCGGATGATCCATAAGGTACCTTAAGCTCTTGTGATCCGTGTAAATGGTAGAACGGACACCATAGAGGTAATGTCTCCAAATATTGAGGGCAAACACCACCGCCCCCAGCTCTAAATCATGGGTAGGATAGTTTGCCTCGTGAGGCTTCAACTGTCTCGAGGCGTAAGCTATCACATGGCCTCGCTGCATCAATACTGCTCCCATACCTGTGATTGAGGCATCACAGTAGACTACAAAATCCTCTACTCCCTCTGGCAGGGTAAGGATCGGAGCCTCGCACAATCTCTGCCTGAGGGTCTCAAACGTCACCTGCTGCTCAGGCCCCCAACGAAACACCACCGACTTTTTGGTCAGTCGGGTGAGCGGTACTGCTATCTTAGAGAAATCTTGGATGAATCTCCTGTAATACCTTGCCAAACCTAGGAAGCTTCGAATCTCAGATGGAGACTTCGGGACCTCCCACTGCATCATGGCCTCTATCTTGGCCGGATCTACCAAAATACCCTTCTGATTGACGAGGTGACCAAGGAACTGCACCTCACGCAACCAGAACTCGTACTTGGAGAACTTTGCGAAAAGTCTCTCCCTCCTCAAAACTTCTAGCACCTCCCTCAGGTGCTCCTCATGCTGCTCCTGAGTCTTGGAATACACCAAGATATCATCTATGAATACTATCACAGACTGATCCAACATCGGTCTGCATACGCGATTCATGAGATCCATGAACGCGGCTGGAGCATTAGTGAGCCCAAAAGGCATCACCATGAACTCGAAATGACCATAGCGGGTCCTGAAAGCAGTCTTCTGCACATCCTCGCCTCTGACCCGCATCTGGTGATATCCAGAGCGTAAATCGATCTTGGAGAACCAAGATGCCCCCTGAAGCTGATCAAACAAATCGCCTATCCTCAGGAGGGGGTAACGGTTCTTCACCATTACCTTATTCAACTCCTGGTAGTCTATACACATACGGTGCGACCCATCCTTCTTCTTCACAAATAGGATCGGCGCTCCCCAAGGTGAACTACTCGGACGAATAAAACCCTTGTCTAGCAGCTCCTGCAGCTGCGTAGACAACTCATGCATCTCCGGGGGAGCTAACCGGTACGGTGCCTTAGCTATTAGAGCCGCACCAGGAATTAGGTCGATCCCGAACTCGACCTGTCTCTCAGGAGGTATTCCCGGTAAATCCTTTGGAAATACATCCGAGAAGTCTTGCACCACCGGAACATCGTCAACTGTCGTCTTGCCCTTCTCCCGGGCATCCAAGACATAAGCTACATAACCGGCGTAACCCTGCTGAAAATAACGCCTCGCTCTCGCTGCTGAACATAGAACTGGTCCACGTTGTGGCCTTTCGCCCTGAATCACTAACTCTCCCCCACTAGGAGTGCGAACCCTCACTAATTGCATCTCACAATCTATTACCGCCCCATTGGGGCTCAACCAATCCATGCCCACGATAACCTTATTCCCTTGCAGGGGAATAAGGACCAAATCCACCGGAAACTACTCGCCGAACAACTAAAGAGAACATCCTCTGTGCACCCTAGCGACCCTCACGGCCCTGTCGTCTGCTATCTCAACCTCTAGTGGACAATCCAGCTCTCCTGGAGCTCTACTAAATCTCTTGCTAAGCGCTAGCAATACAAACGATCGGGTAGCCCCCGAATCAAATAATACTGTAGCAGAAATGCCGTTCACAGAGAACGACCCTATACAAAACATATAACCATAAGCAATAATTAATGATAAATACAGAGATGAAGGGAAGATATATACCCGTCACCACATCAGGAGTCGCTCGTACCTCCTCTGCTGTCATCTGAAAAGCTCTACTCTTCGCCACTGGCGCCTCGGCTCGGCCCTGACGGCCATCTGTAATCCTCAAGGTAGCAGGGGCAGGTGCTGCCACCTTCCCTGCTGCAGCTAAACTCGGACACTGGGACTTTTTATGTCCCCTCTGATTGCACTGAAAGCAAATCAGATCTGATGACGCAATGGCGGTAGCAGGGGCTGTACAATCTCTGCTCAATTGCGCAGTCCGACCGCACTTGTAGCAGCCGGAGCTCCCTGCCTTGCACACCCCATCGTGCAATCTCCCACACTTGCCACATCGATCGTGGCTCTGATGACTCCTGGATCTGTGATCTAAAACCTTGGGCTTTTTTCCCGAACTACCTGTACCCGAAACCACCTCCGGCTTCCTCTTCCTTTCCATCTCAAGGTCAATCTCCCTCTCCCGAGCCCTAGCAATCATGTCATCCAGCGTTTTACAGCTGGACCGGCTCACAAACTGACGAATATCACTCCGTAGCATCTCATGATAACGGGCCTTCTTCATTTCCTTGTCAGCCGCATACTGAGGAACGAGAAGAGCCCTCTCCCTGAAATTGGCGGTGATCTCCACCACGGTCTCTGTAGTCTGGGTGAGGTCTTGAAACTCTGTGGCTAACTGCTGCACCTCAATAACCGGTGCAAACTCCGCCCTAAATCTGGTGGAGAAATCGGCCCAGGTCATGGCATCTAACGCTGCATCATCTCCAATGGCATGTCCAACCTCCTCCCACCAATCCCGTGCCCTGTCCTTCAGAAGACAGGACGCCAATCTGACCTTGTCCCCCTCGGGACACCTGCTCGAGCGGAAAGCGTTGGCCACATCCGCCAACCATCTAGTACTCACTATAGGGTCCCGCGCCCCGTGGTAGTTTGGAGCTCCACATGCCCGGAACTCCCTGAAAGTAAGCGTGCGCGACCCCATCATGGCCGCGACCTCAACACGAAAGGTGCCTAGCTTCTCCTCCATCAACTCTAGTATACCCTCCTTGATCGAACCAAAGATCACTGGAGTTTGCTCAAGAATGATACGAGTGACTTCTGAAGTGAAGAACTCTCTGGTCTGCTCATCCAACTGTTCGGCTCCTGAGCCTGATCCCGATCCTCCTCCGGCACCTGAACTGCCGCCTGCTGGTCTAGAGCGTGAAACCACCATTCTGAAAACACATTACGATAAATGTCACTGATATATATCTCGAAGGATCACTACTAATACAAACCCTCCGGTCTCATCTCGGCCTTCCTTGATTCGAGTACAGATCCTCTGCTTCCAGTAGTATGGGCCCCTACTACCTTTCACATCAATCCGTACCTTCCTCGACCACTACTAGTCTACTACTGCTGCTGATCTCTACCACGCTCATCCTAGGCTTGCCCTAGGGAAATATCTGACTCAATCCTTACCAGTCCTCAGCTGCTGAAGGCCTCCTTGTGATGCCAATTAGTCATTACATGAATTCCATCACATGTGGCGAGGCTCAGATAATCCTTCGAGTACATAACTCGTCCTTACAACGGTTAGACTCAAACAAGAGCTACGCAGTAAGGCCAAATCCAACACTCTGAGATTATTCAACCCTGTTCACATGTGATGTGGCGCATTCACCTAACGGCTAACTCCCATCACTCAGAGTCCCACAAAGCACAAAGCAAGTAGCATTCGGACACATAACTACTCAAGCAATTCTATCCTCGCAATGAGAAACTGTACTAGCATACAGTGCTAAGCTCGTGCTATTAGGCATAACCTAAACAGGCTATCCTACTGCTGTCTACTTGATGCTAATATGCAATTCTCATAAAGCTGGAACACACAAAGCAGGCACATAAGGCATCCTCCTAAATCCTTAGTCCTATACTAGCATACTGTTCTACTGAAACTGAAACAATTAATCATATTATAAACTTGTATGGGTAATTTGGGAGTACTTACTTGAGCTCGGCTGATCGCATGCACCACACCCTTATCTTGTTTTCAAAACTCTTTTCTTTCTAAACGCTTTTCAAAATTTCTTTCGAAAAAATTTTCCTTTTGAAAATCTTTTTATCTTTCCCTTAGTTTGAGTTCAGACACACCCGAGAGTGTATCCGAATCCCTCAAACCAAGGCTCTGATACCAACTTGTAACATCCCAAAATACGACTAAAAAAATTTTGTTTTAATAATAATGAAAATCATATGCTGAACGTCATATCACAAAACCCTACGTCAAATATCTCAAACCATAATAAAATGTTGTGATACAACTGTATCAAATCAATTAAGTATCAAACAATCTCCCAGGACAAGAACTGAAGCTGTGGTGTGTGCGATGCCATCATCCCGAGCTCTTCCCTTTACTTGTGGAAGTATTTGAAACCAAAACTGAAACTGTAAGCACGAAGCTTAGTGAGCTCCCCCAAATTACCACATACCATACAAACATATAACAATTACTGGGCCTTGCCCACTGCATCGGACCGAAGTCCGGAACTAACCAGGGCCTTGCCCCCTGCATCGGACCGAAGTCCGGAACTACTGAGGCCTTGCCTCCTGCATCGGACCGAAGTCCGGAACTAACTGCATCGGACCGAATTCCGGAAACTGCATCGGACCGAAGTCCGGAACTAACTGGGACCTTGTCCCCTGCATCGGACCGAAGTCCGGAATTGACTGATCATAGCATAGCATAAACACATATAACCTAGCATAAACACATATACTGCATACTGCATCGGTTCGTAGCCTGGAACACATAACACATAAATCCTGTCTGAACCACGAAGGCATCAAACATACTAACTACTACATCGAACCAAAGTTCAGAAACTACTGCTAACTAAACAGGCCGACATTGTGGCCTTAGACCCGTTCCTACTGGAGGAAAACTCACCTCGTGACTGGCTGCTGAGTGTATGGCTCTGGAAGCTATCTGTTGCTGCTCCGGTATCTCCCCGGCTACAATTCCACAAACACACTCAATCAAATACTAATAACTGTATTGGGGTAAAATGACTCTTTTACCCCTGGCCAAAGTCAACTCTCCCGGTCAATGTCAACTTACAGTTGACCTGACTCGCCGAGTTGGGCCGCCAACTCGCCGAGTCCCTACTCTCACTTCTCAACCCTATTCGCTGCTACTCGTCGAGTATGGCATCAACTCGACGAGTTTCCTTTCGATTCTAGAACTCAGGCTACCTGCATCCGACTCGCCGAGTTGTATGAACAACTCGACGAGTTGTTCTTGAACTAAGAAGATTGCTTTGGACTCGCCGAGTTGTATGAACAACTTGTCGAGTCCCTCCATTACTGAGTCTGACCTCGGCTCATTGAGTCCATTCCACTACTCACTGGTCCCCACTCAGAATCACTCAAAAGGGGAAAAATCGGGGACTCGCGGCTCGACTCGCTGAGTCCGAAGAACGACTCGCCGAGTCGCATGCATGCAGTTACTATAAACTCGATTCTGCTTGAATCCAACGCATATAACTTGTAGATCTGGGCTCCTTAGGCTCGATTAACACGTAAAGATTCTATCTTTACGTGCCCATAAGCATCCATGAAGATTAAAAGGCTCAAAAAGCATAATAAATGCTAGATCTAGGGTTCTCATGCAAAGCAACTTCAAAAAGGTAAGAGATCAGGGCTCTACAACTCCTAAATGAACAGATCTAGGGGATATCTCGACCCATCAAGGCATCCATACAACTATAAAGCTTGGAAAGTACATTAGACTAGCTTGAGAGGTGTTCCAATGGAGGTTTTAAGCACAAAACGGAATGATTCCGAGAAATACCTCAATGAACTCTGATTTTGACCTTGGATCTTTGCTCTACACCTCTTCTTTTTGGTCTTTTCTTCCTTTTCTTCTTCAAACCTTCAAGAACCACACAAAACACTTAATCAAACAAGGAATGGTTTAGGGGTTGCTCACAGACTCTCTGAGGGTGAAGGAGGCGAGTTTAGGGCACATATCATTGCTTAAATAGTGAGCAAACCCGGGGAACTAGGGTTTCTTCCAGACAGGCGGACTCGCCGAGTCCCGAATATGGACTCGTCGAGTCGCCGACTTACACGTGCTCGAAATCTTGTCTCTACTCGACGGGTCGGGCTATAGACTCGCCGAGTCCCTCTAGAAAACTTCAAAATAAATAAACATGAACACAACATACCATAGACGGGACGTTACAATTCTCCCCCACTTGACTCATACTTCGTCCTCGAAGTCTGCTACGGCTGAATCTGCAAACAACTCCGGGTAGTGCTCTCTCATCTCCTCGTCAGCCTCCCACGTCCACTCAGACCCCTTCTAATGTTGCCACTGCACCTTCACTAACTCAACCACCTTGCTCCTCAAGGTCTTCGTCTTCCGATCCAAGATCGCTATCGGCCTCTCAATATAATTCAGGCTGCTATGGACCTGAATGTCCTCCAGGGGCACCATCGCTGACTCGTCCACCAAACACTTCCTCAATTAGGAAACATGGAAAGTGTTGTGAATCTGGCTAAGCTCCGCCGGAAGATCTAACCGATACGCAACCCGTCCAACCCGGGCCAAAATCCTAAAACGTATAACCGTTAATGTCGTACCCTTGATAAGATTTAACTCTACAATCTGGCCCACGTCCCAACCTTTTCACGGTTTTGTCAACATCCGTTTCTGCTACCTTCTTTTCCAGCCAACTCGAAAACTCTTTGTTATGATTGTTTATGTACCACATTTTTTCCATACTCGGGTATTTCAACTTTAGCATGTCCATGTGTTCATTAACGTAAGGAGTAAGACATTTCATGTGTTTTAGGACCACTAAATGTACAACTTGTAACTCTTCATAAGTTGGCATTGTTATTTTGAAACCAACTCCTCCCTTTCCTTCAAGTCAACCTGAATGACGAGTTTTTGGAACACCAACACTTTCGACATCTTTCATATTGCCTACAAAAAATATTAATATTATATATAATAAATTATAGATTGTTATAACTGTAAAAAATTATTAATAGCATTACCTTGGCATTACTCAATCACCTCTTCACAAGTCTACCCTTCAACAATACTGCCCTCTAGCTGATTATGGTTTCTTACGTAACCTTTTAGGATACCCATGTATCTTTGAAAATGGTACATGAACTGTAAGAATACAGGACCACAAGCCTTAATTTCTTGTACGATATGAGATATGAGGTGAACCATTATATCAAAAAATGAGGGTGGAAAGTACATCTCTAGCTCACAAAGTGTAACATAAACGTATTTCTCCCATTGATCCAAATCTTCTACATCAATAACCTTTGAGTGAATGTTGTTAAAAAACAAACAAAGCTTAGTGATAGAATGTCGGACATCATCTTGTAAAATTCCATGAATTGCGATAGGAATCATATGTGTCATCAAAACATGACAATCATGAGACTTCATTCCAAACAATTTAGAGTCTTTCATCAACACAAATTTTTTAATGTTTGCAGAATAAGTTGATGGGACCTTAATATCATGTAAACATTGACAACACTTTATTTTTTCTTCTTTTGATGTAGTATAACAAGCAGGTGGGAGATAAACACCGTTAGCACTCTGTTCGGGGGCAAGATCTTCACGTATCCCCATCTCGGCCATGTCCTTTCGGACATTAACCTCTTTAGTTTTATGCTTCATCTCTAATAATAAACATATCAAGCTCTCACATACATTTTTTTCTATATGCATAACATCTAGACAATGTCTAACATACAAATATCTCCGGTAATGGCAATTAAAAAAATTGAATTTTTTTTTCCAAATGGCATTTTTATCAACACGAAATCTTTTTCCCAACACAACATTTAAACTTGCAACTTGTGAAAATGCATCAAATCGTTTCCTCATCGTTCCGATCTCAATACTTCCGTCAAACTCGATAGTTTTCTTCCTAAAACGATGAAACCCTGCTGCAAGCACTGGCTGAATCACGAGCCGAAGTCATAGAGCTCCGAGTATGCCAGAGGGTGTACGAAAGACACCTACTTGACGTGGAACGTCAACTGGCTGAACTAAGAGTTCACCAGAGGGATGACCGTCGCCAGTAGTAGACGCTTTACTTTATTTTCCTTATTAAAAGGAATCGTTTTTCTGTCTATGCCTGATGTGGCATTTTCTATGAAATTATCTTGTACTGTAATTACTTTTGGTTAGGTCTTTACGCTGTCAAGGACTATCTTCTCTGGATATGATGTAAGACCTTTACAAGGTCATTTTCCTGAACTTTTACGTCATGAATATCAAAGATATTGACAGTCGGCTAACTTCTGTGTCATTCTTTATTCGAGTACTCTTACCATACTTTCATTGGAGTCTATCTGAAACGTGCTTTAGTCAAGTCATTGGACTATAGTAATTTAACTCCGGAGACATTTCCAAGTCTCTTTCAGTGGTTGGATCATGTTATTCACCAACCAACGATACCTCGGCTTGAACGACAATCGTCTTGAGACCATTCTACAAACTTACTTCTACCCATTACTAGGACTGCATCATAGGGATGTAGGTCAAACCTTCATGATCATACCTCTAATCCGTACTAGGACTGCATCATAGGGATGTAGGTCAATCTTTCGAGAACATAGTCTTAATCCTTACTTGAACAATCGAAGTACATCTAGGGCCAACCAGAGTCGCTCACAAATTCCTTATCTTTCGTGTTTCAGAACCATGTCGTCATCTGGGAACAATCAGCCGAGCAACGAGACCTCTACTTTTCATATGGACGCCGCTACTTTTCAAGCCACAATTACAACTGCCGTGATGGCTACCGTGACAGTTGTCCTTGCAAATCGCAGCACTGTTAACGCAACCAAGACTGAAAAAGGAGTTGACAATCCCAATCGTGTTAACGATCCGAGAGATCACCAAACAGTAACAGTCACAGGCTCGCAAAGCCGAAAAACAAAGAACAAGAAACGAAAGCGTCAAGCCCAGAAAGAACGCAAGAAATCTCAAAGGCTGGTCATGCAATAGCAGCAAGTGGAAACCTCTGCCATCCCAGTACCGAGCAGACCATATGAGGGAAAACTCCCGCAGTGTGATAAGTGTAGTTTCCATCATCATGGGCGCTTTCCATGAGATTCAATGTTGCAATTGCCTAAAAATAGGGCACCATGCTCGTAGCCGTGGAGCACCGGCACGACCCATCACTCAAGCCCCTGACATCAGAGTCAACCAGGCTTATAATGGTGGTGCTAAAACTAGACCCTATGAAAGGAAAATTCCAAAGTGGATGAACAAGGAGAACACTCGTGTCCACGTCACTCTAGCTCGACATTTCACTTCCACCACCAATGTTGGTGCCGTCCAGATATGTCACCAATGCGGTGAAATTGGACACTTCAAGAAAGATTGCCCAATAGCGAAGAACTCGGGTGCAGATGGGAAGATTCTCAGGATCACAGCTGCAAGAGAGCCTACTCCGGAGCCCTCGTTAATGTAACTTAGGCGTGTTGTTGTAACAGACTTATAAAATATCTAGAACTACTGCAAATAGAGTCTTACCTTTTTGCGAGATCCTGTCGGTATAAGGATGCTCGTGCTGCGCATACTTGTCTTTTGTAGTTTACCTAATTCGCAGCAATGGTCTTGTTGTAAGTCTAAAGTATTGTAACTCTGTTGATGGTTGCACGGTTGTGTTTTGTCTATAAACGTCTTATGTTTAAATCTAATGTCTTTAAGTTTCAGTATGATTCCGACATTATCATACGACTCGATTCAATTTGTTCTTCACGAAAATAGCTTCATACGTACATCTCTTTCTTCTAGATCACTTTTCCAGCGAAGCCGTCATATTAGAACACCGAAGTACTCATGCCAAGAGTACCTCTTAGTTATTTTCTTTCCGAAGAAATCCCCGAAGTACCACTCGTGCAGTACGTCAACTTTAATCCAAGGATTCATGCGATTGATCTATCACTGAGGAATGTATACATAAGAGGGATATATAATCAAGGTTCTACAGATTTAGAATTGATGATTCTTCTTTAACTTCTTTTTCCTTGAAAGGAAGTGAGCTTAAAGAAGAATCAGTTATTCGACTACCTTTTCAATCTTAATTATATACGACTCGTATACAAGAGATTGCGATTGTGAAAACATGTATGAATTCTAATATGAACTTCAGGATGGAGAACTGCCTAAGCCTACGAGTAATCGCATCGTCATGTGAACAAACTTAGAACCTAGTACGACTCTTGTAAACAGATCGCCCTACAGTCTAAACACCTATAGAGATACCAGAACATCCTAGACAACTTAGCGAACTATACATAAATAGAATTATAAGACTAGGCTTCTCACCCTAGAGAACTCCGGTCTTATTCTTCCAGAGATTGACGGATTGCATCGTATGTACCTCGGATATCGAGGACTCCGTAAGATTTTTCATTAGAAATCGTTATCTCTGCCTCGCATAGATGAAATGGTTGAGCAAAAGCAAGGAAAGAATTACTTTTAGAAATGGATCTGACATCCGAATATCACCAGTTTGATTGTTAGGGAAGGATGTCCAGAAGACTATCTTCCGAACTCGATGCGGACACTTCGAGTCCGTAGTGATACCCCTCGGATAGGACCAATACGCCCATAGCTTTCATGAGCTAAATGAGTAGGGTCCGTCTTTCTTACTTGGATCAGTTCGTCATTTCTCCATATAATGACTTACTTATCTACCCTCATGGTAAGAAGGAACCCCTAGAAACATTACCTTCGGAGATACTTTTCGCAAAGTTCTCTGAACTCGAGTTTTGGAATTGAAGAGTCAAAATTTCCTAAGACACACTATTAGTGATGTGGAAATTCTTGAGTACTCTGGCAATTGATCCGAAACCGTTGGGAATTCGGTCGGCACCAGAGACGCCGATAGACATTCACCAAATTCTAGGTCATACCGAACTACTGTCATAGTTCATCCAGAACTCCTCGTAAATTATAGAAACCCATACGGCTTTGACCCAGCAAGGGGTAGCCTTTGACTGGGAAGTTAAACAAGAAAAAGGAACCTTTGGAATTCCAAGTGAGAGACCAAGTTCTTTTGGAAGTATCACTCTGGAAACGGCTTAATACACTTCGTAAAGCGTGGAAAGCTAAATCCAAGTTAGTCAGGACCTTCGAGATTCTTACCAGAATCGGTCATGTATCCTCGCAAACTACACCTACTCCGCGAACTCAGTAACGTACATTATACTCTTCGCGTCTCGATCGTGAAACCATACCTTTCCGTTTGGACTCTTGTAAGTCCACTCGTCGAGATCCTCGCCTTCGTATTAGAACCGTAGTGACCCTCGACCGAGAGGTCAAGCGGACGAAGCAAAAGTGTCCCAATGTCCCTCAAAGCCTTAGAACTAAACATAGGGACTAGCATTACATGTTTTAGAACACAAAACAATTAAAATCAAGGATGAAAATTGAGTTCACGGCCAAGGGTGTTCCAGGGCCGTGAGCTCCATGTCTAAGTGCCAAAATGCCCTTAAAACCTTCCTTAAGCCAAGAGACTAATTTAGGCATGTACCTAAACGAGTTTAGGACTAGCTAACACACTTAGAACACCAAGAGTAAGGTGTTCACGACCCAAAAGGTTCTAGGGCCGTGAACACCATAAAATGGTGCCAAATGGTGCCATAAACTCTTCTTAAGCCTTGTATAATAGCCTAGTTTAGTTCCTACTTAATTTAGGGACTTGAAAACACCATAAACATCCTCCCAAGGTAGATTACGGCTGTAATCTCCAAGGGAATATGGTCCCAGGGCCGTAAACTCCTAAAAGGAGTTATATTATGCCCTAAACTCTTCCATGGACCAAGCCATTAAGTAGAAATGCTTATTAGGGCCTTATAGAGCATCAAACATCAAATGGACACATAAGTATGACTTCACGGCCGTAAACTCATGAGTTTACGACCGTAAACTCATTTGGTAGTGTCATTAGGGTCGTGAACTCCCTTATGGAGTTTTCCTTGAGCCCTACACACAATAGCTTCCCCTACAAACACTTAGATTCAATCCTAGTGGCTAATAACACTTGATAAAGGTGTTTAGCATGTCCTAGGGTGTCTTGACTTGTTTATTAGTTTTTTATAGACTAATTTGTTACATATATGTGAAATTATATGTTAACTAGTATCATAGAGTGTGTTCAAGACTTCACTTGACACCTAGCAGTCCTACCTCTTCAGTTCATCCGTATCACCCACAACAGGTGAGTTCACACCCCTTAATTAATGTTTTAAACTGCTTTTAAATGTTTTATGGGGGGGGGATACAAGTAGAATCATGCTAATTATTATATCAATCACATGTGATTAATAAGTAGAATTATGCTAGTGATTATATCAATCACATGTGATTAATATGCAGCATTCAAATGATTTACTACACATTAACCGTTTTACCAAACAGGTTCTTCAAATGATTTTCTTAAATGTTTTATATGTTTAAAAAAATCCTTATTAAACTTTTCATTACACTGTATGATGCTTTTCAAACCATTTTACTCCGATCCGTTTTACTCCAAGCTATTACCAAATCGTTTTACTTCAAATTGTTTTTACTTCAAACTGTTTTCACTTCAAACTGTTTTATCGATTGACATCAAGTCGATCTTTTCTGAGATAATAATTATGTTCTAAGATTTTACAAAACTTATTTTATGCTTTTATATTATAAATTGCATGCCTCTATAGGTATAGTTATATAAGTAATGTTTAAAAGACTTAGGAAGGCTATCCACCTTGTTTCCTTTTCCTCGATTTGGATGTGGTCTGATAGGATATCGGGTACTCGTCCGAAGGTCGTTTAAATATTAATTATATATCATGTGTACATATATAGTCATAAAAGATCCTTCCACTTCATCCAATGCCCTTGGGTTGGAAGGGTATACATCCATGTTCATACGTACCAGTTAGATTACTAGTAAACTACCATATGGGTAGTTTAGGAAGATACTAGAACTATTACTAGAACGCGATATCATACAATGAGTCAGTTCATTCATGAGTCAATACTTGCTAGATAGAGAGCACATACATTACAGCTAGAACATTTCATTACTATGAGTACATATACAACTATACTAGAGGAAGAACATATACAACTATACTAGAGAAGAACATATACAACTATACTAGGAAGAGAACATATACAACGATACTAGAACGAGTACATTACTATACTTGCTAGGTAGAGAGCACGTACATCACAATTAGAACAGTTCATTACATTACATATACATGAATACGTTAATAATTGTGATCCACTGTATCAGAGCATGCCTTAAATGTCATGGCCCGAGTTGTAGCCAGAATTCTCTTGGAGGGAGAGTGTGAGTTTGCGTATAGATCTATACTGGATTGACTATCCTACACCTTGCTGCTAGCTACATCCGAACCTGCAGGTCTGCGGGTGCCAAACGTCATTCCGTTTTACGACCATTCGTATGTCGTTGTTACCAGTCGATAGTATGGTGCAATTAATCACATGATGCCTTAATATAAATCCGGTTTAAGGTAGTTAGTACAGCAGTAGTTCTTATAGCGCTACATTTTAGTACTACATTAATTTTCCCTGTACTTATATTTAGTGATCATTTCACTTAAACACTTAATGTAAAAACTATATTTTGTTAATGATAGTTACACTTGGGAAAATTACACACTTTTACATGAAACGAACATTTAGAAAAGTTAAGTCTTGGTAGAAGACTACATTGAGAACAGTTAGGTCTTGGTAGAAGACACACTTTACATAATAGTAGGAATCATAGGGATTTCTAGGGTTTTCCAAACGTTTACAGTTGTTTTACAAACATTTTTACACTTACAGTTCATATACATTTTAATACTTACAAATTCTTACATACAAATTAAGACACTAAAATACTTATGATCTCACCAGCTTTAAAGCTGATACTCGCTTTCAAAATTACTTGTATCCTCAGGTCATCATAAACAGGTACCGATGCAAGGTTTAGGGAAGATGGAGCTCGTTGAAGACTCATCTTTCATTTTGATTTATGCTTTAGTGTTTATCAAAATTTGACAGAACACACTTGTATAATAATTCTATTATTAATGCAATGGATGATGTTGTTGCTTGTTTACTACTTTACATTATTGTGATACTGTACATGACGTCCTCCGCCCCAAAACATTTCCGCCATTCTTGGTTTTGGGGTGTGACAACATCATCCATGTTAGTCTCCATGTCATCAAACATTTCATTGAAATTGTCATTTGGTTCATTTGAATGATGATCATCTTCATCAACATATGAATCGTTGTTGTATGTACTATTATGAATATTTATATTACTCGACGATGTGCCACAATCAAGAATTGTTTCTCCATGTCTTGACCAACAAGTTTAATTAGACACAAAACCATTTTGCAACAACTGATACTCTATTTCTCCAATAAAATTAAACGTTTTAAAGTTTTTACAAAGGTTACAAGTAAAAGAAATTGATTCATTTCCTTTATTCACGTGATTTGCTTCGACAACCTTAATAAAAGTTCGAACACTCTCTATATAAAGTTCAGAAAAACGTGAAGCTTTGTACATCCAATAATCACGATTCATCTGAAAATTAAAATAAACAAACAAACAATGTAATATATCGATTTTCAACAAACAGGTTATTTAAATTTTAACATTTTAATAATCTATAAAAATCAATTTAAAAATAACAATTAAACAATCATTTAATAAATAAACAGGTAATATAAAATCAAAAGAACAATAAAATTTAATTTACCTTTAATGAAGATAACTAGACAATTTAATGAGGCTATTTTGAGTTTTTGTCACTTGCAAACGGAATCTTCGGCGAAGAACGTTCACATTTACAAAGAGAAACCCTCGTACTGATAATAGCTAGCTTTTAATTGATGCGGTTTTTGGAATATGACACCAAAAAATCGTAATTTAATGAAGCGCTTTATAAAAAAACGCACCAAAAAATCATAATTTAATAGTTTGTTTATAGCAAATAGCATCAAAAAATCGTTTTTAATGCTTCTTTTGGTGAACCGCATTAATAAATCTATCGGAGGAATTTTTTATTGCTCTTTTAATGCGGTTTTCGTGTTTTTTAATGTTGTATAAATTTGATGAGGCGGTTTCCACATACAACCGCCTCAAAAAAAAATATTTGCATTAGAAAAGCTCTTCTGTACTAGTGTCTCTTCTCCGATCTCAACCTGTGATCAGATTTCTTCTTCTTCTCTTTCACTGATCACAACCTTCAATCAAATACCATGGAAAAGCTACGTCCAACAATCACAATGACAAGCATCCACAATCTCATCCTTATAAAACTTAAGATGTAGAAAGGTCAATATTCGTCATGGGTTGAACTTTTCAAAACTCCACTCTCGGGTATTTGAGGTGCTTGGCCACATCATCCCTCCGAACACACAACCTTCCTCTTCTGGTATAGAAAAAGCAGCAGACAAAGACAAAAACAAAGTAACTACAAAAACAAACCAATCCAACACAGCCCATATTCACCCCTAATAATAAGGATTTTAGATTATTAGTATTAAATTAATTAGAAAAATAATCATCCCCAAAAAACTTCTTTCTTAAAAATCACATGTTTTTATTAAATATTTTTTTCTCGCATTTTCTCTCTCACTCACTATATCTGCCTTAAACCATCCACACCACCGGTCTTTCAAACATGACACGTCGGCTTTACAATTTAATCCGACATCAATATAATACTAACATTTTCTTTAAAATGTCCCTAGTAAAATTTTTAAATATTTTGTATATATATATATATATATATATATATATATATATATATATATATATATATATATATATTAAAATATATGTTTGTGTCTATACATATTAGAAATGATATGAATATTTAATAAAAAAGAATAGGTCCTCCGTTATAATCCCCCGCTAAACTTGCAAGATTAAATCTATATGGCAATCAGAACCCATTTGCAAGACCACTCTGGTTGTTCTGAACCTAAACCAATACCGTCTCTCACACTTTTGTAGATCGGCCACTTATCAACTTACGTCCCTCTGAAATTCTCTACTTTTGTTTTAATATGGAACTATAAGCACGAATGAAGGTATGTTAATACTAATATGAAGTTACATAAACGGTCGATGATGTGATGATTATTTCAAATACATTATTGAATCAAAGATACAGCTTGAATTCTAAGCCTATTAGAAATTGTTGATGATTTCGTGTTGTTTGCAAGCTATGAACGAATCAAGATTTAGAAAGAATTATTATTTTTTATTGATATTGACCCACGATTAGCTTACCAATATGATAGGATGTATTTTTTTTTTTAAACTTTAACATCTACATTTTGTGGGTAATAAAGAATGTAATTTTTGATTATCATATTAACTTTAACATCTATTTTTTCATTTACATGTTGCCTCGTTAACTATTTCTTATGCTATATTTTTAATTTTTTTCATAATCCAATCAATTTTTTATTTAGTAAATCATTAGAATTCTTTTTATTTTGTTTAGATGGTGAGTAAACGCATATGATTTCGAGCTTTAGTTGAATAATTTTTTTTACCATCAACATCAAAGCTTATATCTTATTTGAAATAATAGAAATAATGATATGAATATTGAATAATTTTATAAAGACAAAACTTCAAAAATGGTCCATGTGATTTTCGAAAATATCAAGTTTAGTCCTTAAGTTCAAAAAACCTCACAAATGGTCCCTGTGGCTTCAAAACTTTTAACAAATAGTTATTTTCGCTAACTCCGTTAGCTTTTAGCCGTTAAGTGAAGGACATTTCTGTCATTTCACTACCACAGAGACCATTTATGAAGTTTTTGCCTTATTAAAAAATATATATATAATTATTTAATATTAATGGATCCCACCCACCCTCTTTCTCTCTCTATCTCTTCTCTCTCTCTCTCTCTCTCTCTCTCTCTCTCTCTCTCTCTCTCTCTCTCTCTCCTGATCGGTCTTCCTTCCTAGAAATCAGAACCCTCATTCCCGATTCTCAACCGTAAGAGAACACAAATCAATAATCCACAAACCAAAACCAGAATCTATCACCAATAAATCGCTTATCCCCCTGAAATCTACTCAGAAATCTGCAAACATATGAAGACTTCTCATTTTGATTGTAAAATTGGTTCTCAATCAAACTATCACATACTTGAGTTGGAAATTTGGTAAGCTTGATAGTCAGAACTCTTTGTCTGGTTGTATTTGCATCAGCTTAGCTAGCGTCGGCGACACTGAAGCCTCATACTCGTTTTATGTAACATGTTTCTTCCCTAATCTGAATCCACCAACTGAAAAGGGTCTTTTACCCGATTAGAAAAGAGGAAAGAAGAAGAAACCTTATAATGTTGCAGTGATATAATTGATTACGGAATTAGAAATTGGGTTTTTTCGTTTGCTTATGCTTATATAATTTCTAGGGTTTATTGTTTCTATAAGTAATGTAGTGGGTTTATGCATTGTTTCTCTGTAACATTGTGTTCCTGTAAACATGGTCGGGTTGTTCAGAATGACAGAAGAAAATTGGGACTAATAAAGAAGAGGTGATGGTGTTGTTGGTGTTCGTCGGAGATGTACCTGGTTTGGGTGATGGCGAGTACAATGGATGATGGCAAGATATATTAGGTGATGTTGAGGGTTAAGCGGGTGGGTCGGGCAAGAGAAAAGTAGTGATTTCTGGCGATTGTATTCTCACATGGGTTACTGAGAGGTTGTAACATGTTTGATTTTGAAATTGTTTTGGACTGATTTCTTTGAACTTGTCGGAGAAGACATATCAGATGGGGGTAGACGAGGGTAGCTGTTGGTCGGAGATAACATATAAATGGTGGTGGTGATTGTTCGTGGAAGAAGAGAAAGGGAAAAGGGTGAATCGGAAAAGCTGGAGCTCGAATTAGAATAACGGGAGTCTTCTTTGTCCGATAAAGATGTAGATTAGGCTCAACTGGAGAAGGGAAAAGAAATAGAGAGATTTCGATTCAATTAAAACACGAAACAAAGCTTTGAATCCTTATCTGATTTGGAATTTGAGGTTTGATTGATAACAATATTCAAAACCCAGATGAAATCAAGCTTGTGGAAAGTTGATTTGGAATTTGAATCCTGATCTTTTTAGGAAGAAGACGTACAAGAGAGAGAGAAAGAGAGGGGGGGGGGGTGGGACCCTTTAATATTAAATATATATATATATATATATATATATATATATATATATATATATTTAAAATAAGGCAAAAACTTCATAAATGGTCTCTGTGGTAGTGAAATGACAGAAATGTCATTCACTTAACGGCCAAAAGCTAACGGAGTTAGCGAAAAGAACAATTTATTAAAAGTTTTGAAACCACAAGGACTATCTGTGAGGTTTTTTTTAACTTAGGGACTAAACTTGATATTTTTGGAAACCATAAAAACCATTTTTGAAGTTTTGCCTTTTATAAATTCAAGTAGTGGAGATTCTTAGGCAAATGTAGAGTTGGAAATAGTAATCAAAATCATTATTTATTTTGATAATATTTTTAATAATAGCATGGTTTTTTTAAGTTAGCATTATTACACAATTGACTAGAAGGAAATAAAGAAAAATAAATTGTTAATTTATTAAATAATTAATAAATTAATTATAAATTATTTTGCAGTTAATTAAAAAGTTTTAATTAATTAACAAATTTGAATATTAATTTAATCCTAAAGATGAATTAGAATATTGCACAAGTTTCCAAAGAGTTGCATGAGACGGTTATGCTTATCCCTAGATAGGGATAATGTACGTTTTGAGTAATGTAATGATAAATCTAAAGAGTTTGACTCCATTAAAAATTTATCTGTTATATATAAATAGACTGCTACAGATTAAAGTTTGGTTGCTCTCTCTCTCTCTCTCTCTCTCTCTCTCTCTCTCTCTCTCTCTCTCTCTCTCTCTCTCTCTCTCTCTCTCTCTCTCTCTCTCTCTCTCTCTCTCTCTCTCTCTCTCTCTCTCTGGATTTTCACAAAACCTTAAACTATTGTTAATTTTTATTAATTTTTTTGGAGTTGTGGGTCTGACTAAATTAAAAGAATTTACTTTGTTTTTAGCCTAATTTAGTTCTATTTTATTGTATTTAAGGGCAAAGCCCTATTTTGGAGAATTTAATGAAATATACGATCCGTAAAATTTTACATACTATATATTTTTCATTTCCAATATAAAGTACATTGTTGGTTCTTTGTTCTAATTTATTGAAAAACAATACTTATTGATTAAAAATTATGTCTCATAGCACATTAGAAAACGTCGTAAACAAAAATTGCCCAATAGGGCATTAACAAAAATGAAATATAACAGATCTAACGTGTTGTTACATTAATCTCATAAATTTAAAAATATGGTGTGAAACTTGCTTCATAAATGTATCCCACATTATTTGAGGTGATATAAATGGAAAAGGTTGAAGCTCATTAGTTTCTATATATGCTAGTCACACATTGATAGAGTGATCTAAGCATTTGGGATGGAGGCATGGAGCTCATTATAATCTAAGGTTCCTCCATCCAAACAATAAGACATAGGGATGAGTATTTTAACCCAAAACCCAAACTTGAACATGAACCGGCTAGAACCGGTTAGTGGTATTCGATTTGGTTTTCGATTTCCTAAATTTATCATTTTTGGTTTTCAGTTCTTTTGGTTCCAATATGGTTTGGATCGGTTCCGATACAAAACATCTTCTTAGATAACACAGTTGATAGTAGAATCGAACTGAAACCAATTGGGACCGGTTAGTGGTTAGTGGTATTCAGTCCGATTTTTAGTTTCCTATTCACTCCTTAATCGATTTTTGGTTCTTTTGGTTAATTTAGGTCTGGTTTTTTACACTCTAATTTTTTAAGTAATTAGTTTTTCTACATTCTATTAACATATATGTATCCAAGGTTCTAAATAACGTAAGACATAGCTTGGTGACAAAGTTAAAGTTAAGTCATGGCGAACCATGATGTTTTTTTACGTGTGACTATTTTATATATATTAAAAACGATAAATCATATAATTATTGAATTTTATCAAATATATCAATTGTTTAGAAGTGTTATATTAATATTTAATATAAAAAAGTTAATAAAAATTCAATTATTTTAGGCCTGATAAAAAAAACAAAAAAACTCGCCCATAACGTGATAATGCATGCCTTGGTACGTTATTTGTGCGCCACACTTAACAAACCCACATTGAATGTTTTCTTAACGGCTACACCACGTCTCTCGTCATGGCATGCCTTGAGGTGCGTCACGGCTAAGTAGTCTTGTATCTATCACTAAATGAAATTTATTAAAATAAGTCGTTTTCTGAGTAATCTTGTTCTTAAATAGATTTAATCTTTGTTTAGCGGACGTCAAAGTTTTGGACAAGTAGCCATTTAGTATTCAATGTTCAAAAAATAAGTTAAATTAAACCCCGGACATTTGTACATGTACCTATCTAGTCACTGCAACCTACAATACAAGGTACATAAAGGTTTTTGTGCCATGTGGGCTCCATATGACACTGACTAGGCATCCAATTTGTAAAAAAAGTAGATTTATTTTCATTCATCTTCTTGCATGGGTCGTAAGTGTTATTTGACTTCACTATTCACACCAAACACATCAAAATCACGTTAATTACGAAACAAATCCTCTCAAACTTTGAAAAACCGTTTTACGATCATCAAATCTATTGCACTTTGGAGGGTCAAAGTTAAACCAGGGCCGACCCAAGCATAGGGCGAGCTGGGCCACTGCCCATTGCATCATTATGAAGAGGGGCATAACAATTTGTCCAGCTCTTATGACCATACAAATTTTAGGCACAAATTTTGCTCTATAGGCAAAAATCAGAAATCTATGGCCTCGAGTCTTGCAAGCTAATGGTAAAAAAATATTGTTTTAAGAAGCTACATTTTTATTCTTTGGTTATAAAGCAAATTCCTTAAATCCCACACTACGAAATTTGAAATTATAACCCGAAATCAGAAACATAAATCATATTCTTTATATTTTGATTCTTTTCTTTTAAGAATTCTGAATGCATAGTGGGTAGATTATCAAGTGTAGTCGTGTGTGTGGTATGTGCTTGGTCTACGACAGTTTGTGGAATCAGGAAAGAGGAATCATGGTAACTTTTGTGGTTTCATGATTTTAATTTTGTATGTTGTTTAAATGTTATGTTTTTTGTATTTTATAATAATATGTAACGCCCCATTCCTGATATGTAATTCAAATAAAGTATTTTCATTTCTGAAGGGGTACTCGACGAGTCAGTAGCCCGACTCGTCGAGTAGAGTCGGGACGATCACACGTTTTGAGCTGGCTACTCGACGAGTCCGTACGCTGGACTCGGCGAGTCCGCCTGTCGGGATGAAGCCCTAATTTTAAGGGTTTGCACCTTATTTAAACACACTTATGCGCCCCCAACCTCGCCTCTATCACTCTCAGAACATATCCCCTGTAAACCCTAGCCCCATTGTTGAGTTGGAGTGTGCTTGTGATAGCTTGGAAGCTTTGGGAAGGAAAGAAGGTCCATAGAAGGAAAGGAAGATCCAGGAGTTAGCTTACATTTGTTCTTCATTCAGGTAATGAAGTTATGACATTATGCATTCCTCTATTATAACCTCCTTTATGTTTGTTATGCCTTCTTTGGAGCCTTTTATGATTCAAAACTTGAAATATGGACTCTCCTTGGATGAAAACTTCAGATTTGGACTCTCATTGCATTCTAGAAGTGTAAAGTTTCAGTTATCGTCGTGATTGAAGTCCCTCTTGAGCTTGGAACCTATTAAGAGCTTAGGGTTGGCATTTGAAGCCTTTAAAGCCATGCATGCACGTAAAGCTTGCAACTTTACGTGATAAGCATGCCCTAGAAGCATGGATCTGTGACTTAGAGCCGCTGCATGGCTCAAATCAGGCCTGTATGGAAAAAGGGACTGAATGGACTCGGCGAGTCACAAGCTTGACTCGATGAGTCATATGAAGATAGCCTTGGACTCGACGAGTTGGATGAGCAACTCGGCGAGTTCGATGAAGATTGCCTTAGACTCGACGAGTCATTCTACAACTCGGCGAGTCGGATGAGTTTTTCCCAAGAAAAGTAGTGTCTGAGTGAAATGGCTTCATTACTTCGTAGTTACACAGAAAGTCAGCAACTTTACGTGTTCAGATGGTCCCAAGGTCTCACATCTATGAGTTAGAGGCCCTAGAATGGATTAGAATTCGATTGCATGGAATCTGCAACAGGACTCGGCGACTTGTTCTTCGGACTCGACGAGTAGAGCCGTGAGTCCCTGTTTTCCCTTCGAGTTGTGAGTTCAGAGTGAATCAGTGAGTGGCAAAAAGGGCTCAGTGAGTTAAAGGCAGAGTTAGTAAATGAGGGACTCGGCGAGTCTGCGTCTTGACTCGGCGAGTCCGGTCAACTGGAAGTTGACTTTAACCAGGGGTAATATAGTCATTTGACCCCAATAGCATTTACCAGTAACTAGGGGTGTAAACGAGCCGAGCCGAGCCCGAGCCTAACCAAGCTCGAGCTCGGCTCGTTTAATTTTGAGGAAGCTCGAGCTCGAGCTCGAGCTTCGTTCGAGCCTTAAAATGAAGCTCGAGCTCGGCTCGTGAACAATTTAATGGGCTCGCGAGCCTAATTGAGCCTAAACGAGCTTCCACATATATATATATATATATATATATATATATATGTGTGTGTGTGTGTGTGTGTGTGTGTGTATATATCTGTATGTATGTACGTATATATATACATATATATATATATATATATATATGTATATATATATATAGATATGTATATATATATATATATATGTGTGTGTGTGTGTGTGTGTGTGTAAGGTCGTTTAAGCTCGTTTAGGCTCGCGAGTCCATTAACTGAAGCTCGGCTTGAGCTCATTAAATAAACGAGCCTCATATGTAGGCTCGAGCTTAGCTCAGGCTCGTTTCATTCGTGCTCGAGTCAAGCTTTTAACGAGTCAATCCCGAGTAGCTCACGAGTACCTCGGCTCACTTACACCCCTACTAGTAACTGATCTAGTGTTTTTGGAAATTGTAGCCGGACAGTTCCGGAGCGGCGGTCAACCACTTTTAGAGTTAGCATCATAGCAGTCAGCACTACAAGGTGAGTTTTCCTTCCAGTAGGAGCGGGTCTACGGCCACAATGCCGACCCGTCTAGTTAGCAGTCAGTTCCAGACTTTGGTCCGATGCAGAAGTTCAGTGTGCTTGATGTCTTTGTGATTCAAGCATGTCTTTGTGTTATGTGTTCCGGACTTCGGTGTGATGCAGTGTGCAGTATATGTGTTTATGCTAGTTGATATGTTTATGCTATGCTATGTTATGCTTAGTCAGTTTCCGGACTTCGGTCCGATGCAGGGGACAAGGTCCCAGTCGGTTTCGGATTTCGATCCGATGTAGTTAGTTCCGGACTTCGGTCTGATGCAGGGGACAAGGTCCCAGTCAGTTCCGGACTTCGGTCCGATGCAGTTTCCGGACTTCGGTCCAATGCAGAGGGCAAGGCCTGGTTAGTTTCGGACTTCGGTCCGATGCAGTTTCCGAACTTCGGTCTGATGCAGTGGGCAAGGCCCAATATGTGTTTATATGATTGTATGGTATGTGTTAGTCTGTGGGAGCTCACTAATCTTTGTGCTTACAGTTTCAGTTTTAGTTTCAGGTACTTCCGCAAGCAAAGGGAAGGGCTCAGGATGATGGCATTGCACACACCACAACTTCAGCTTTTTTCCTAGGAGTTTATTTCATTTACTATGATATGTTGTTACGGTTATTTTGTTATGACACCTCTATTATAACTTTTTGGGATTTATGACGTACGATTTTATGATATATTATAGATTGTTGATAACCTTAGTATTATTTAAACGAAAAATTTTGGGCCGTATTTCGGGATTTCAAGTTGGTATCAGAGCCTTGGTTTGAGGGATTCAGGCACACTTACAGGTGTGACTGAACTCAAACTAAGGAAATAGTAAAAAGATTTTCGAAAGAAAAATATTTTCAAAAGAATTTTTGAGAAAGAGACTTACAAAGAAAAGAGTTTTGAAAACGAGAAAAAGTGTGTGGTGCATGCGATCAGCCGAGCTCAAGTAAGTACTCCCAAATTACCCATACAAGTTGATGTTATGATTATCAGTTTTAATTTAAGTAGAAAAACATGCTAGAATAGGACTAAGGATCTAGGAGGATGCCTTATGTGTCTGCTATATGTGTTTCAGCTTTATGAGAATTGCATGCTAGTATTGAGTAGACAGCAGTAGGATATTATGTTTAGGTTATGCATGACAGTACAAGCTTAGGATTGTATGCTAGTACAGTTTCTTATTATGAGAATAGAGTTGCTTGATTAGTCTCCTGTGTCCGAATGCTGCTTTCTTTGTGCTTTGTGGGACTCCAAGTGATGGGAATTAGCTATTAGGTGAATACGACACATCACATGAGATTAGGGTTGAATAATCTCATAGTGCTGGATTTGGTCCTACTACGCAGCTCTTGTTTGAGTCCAACCGTTGTGGGAATGAGTCTTTTACTCAAAGAATTATCTGAGCCTCATCACATGTGATGGTATTCAGGTGATGACTAATTAGCATTATAAGGAGGCCTTCAGCAGTTGAGGACTGGGTTTTTTTTGAGTCAGAGATTTCCCCTAGGGCAAGCCTAGGATGAAAGTAGCAGAGATCAGTAGCAGTAGTAGTGACTTGGCGGAGTCGAGGCGGTTCTTGAGGAAAGTACGAATAGATGTGGAAGGTAGTAGGGGCCCATACTATTGGAAGCAGAGGATATGTACTTGAATCAAGGAAGGCCGAGGCGAGACCAGGAAACCTATAGTAGTAGCGATCCCTCGAGATATATCAGTGTTTCTGATGTTTATCATGATGTGTTTTCAGAATGGTGGTTTTACGCCCTAGGCCAGCAGTCGGCAGTTCAGGTGTCGGGGAGGGATCAGGATCAGGCTCGGGGGCCGACAGTTAGATGAGCAGACTAGGGAGTTTTTCACTTCAAAAGTTACCCGTATCATACTTGAGCAGACTCCTATGATCTTCGGTTCGACCAAGGAGGGTATCTTGGAGTTGATGGATGAGAAGTTGAGCACATTTCGTGTTGAGATGGTGGCCATGATGGGGTCGCGCACACTCGCCTTCAGGGAGTTCCGGGCTTGTGGAGCTCTAGACTACCATGGGGCGCAGGACCCCATTGCGAGTACTAGGTGGTAGGCAGATGTTGCCAACGCGTTCCGCACTAGCAGATGTCCCGGTGGGGGACAAGGTCAGATTAGTATCCTGTCTCCTGAAGGATAGGGCACGTGACTGGTGGGAGGAGGTTGGGCATGGTATCGGGGACGACTCAGCACTTGATACTATGACTTGGGCTGATTTTACCACCAGGTTCAGAGCCGAGTTCGCACCAGTTATTGAGGTGCAACAGTTAGCCAGATAGTTTCAGGACCTTACTTAGACTACAGAGACGGTGGCGGAGATTACCGCCAAGTTCAGGGAGATGGCACTTCTTGTTCCTCAGTACGCAGATGACGAGGAAATGAAGATGGCCCGTTATCATGAGATGCTGCAGAGTGATATCCGCCAGTTTGAGAGCCGATCCAGCTGCAAGATGCTGGATGATATGATTGCTAGGGCGAGAGAGAGAGAGAGAGAGAGAGAGATTGATCTTGAGATGGAGAAGAAGAGGAAGCCAGAGGCGGCTTCGGCTACAGGGAGTTCGGGCAAGAAGCCCAAGGTTTCAGATCATAGGTCCAGAGGTCAGTAGAGCCACAGTCGGTGTGGAAAATGTGGGAGATTGCACGATGGGGCATGCAAGGCAGGGAGTTCTGGATGCTACAAGTGCGGTCGGACTGGGCATATGAACAGAGATTGTACAACTTCTACCGCAGCCACCGTATTATCAGATCTAATTTGCTTCCATTGCAATCAGAGGGGACATAAAAACTCCCAGTTCCCGAGCTTAGCAACAGCAGGGAAGGTGTCAGCACCTGCCCCTGCTACATTGACGATTACGAACTGTCGTCAGGGCCGAGCCGAGGCGCCAGTGGCGAAGAGTAGAGCTTTTTAGATGACAGCAGAGGAGGCGCGAGTGACTCCTGACATGGTGACGAGTACGTATTTTCCTTTTATCTCTATATTTATTATTGATTGTTTCTAAGGGTATATGTTTATGTATAGGGTCGTACTTAGTGAACGACATTTCAGCTACAGTGTTGTTTGATTCGGGGGCTACCCAATCGTTTGTCTCCCTTGCACTTAGCAAGAGGTTTAGCAGAGCTCCTACGGAGCTGGATTGTCCACTCGAGGTGGAGATAGCCGCTGATCGGACCGTCAGGGTCGCGAGGGTGCATAAGGCATGATCGCTGCAGTTTTCGGTGGACCTGGTCCCTATTCCTTTGTGAGGGAACAAGGTCATAGTAGGCATGAATTGGCTGAGCCCTAATGGGGCGGTGATTGATTGCGAGTTGCAGCTAGTGAGGGTTCGCACTCCCAGCGGGGGAGAGTTAATGATTCAGGGCGAGAGGCCACATCGCGGACCGATTCTTTGTTCAACAGCGAGAGCGAGGCGCTACTTCCAGTAGGGTTGTGCAGGTTATGTCGCATATGTGACGGATACCCGGGATAAGGGTACGTTGACAGTGATTACTCCGCTGTTGGAGCGGATCAGGGAAGCACAGGTCGAGGGCCTTAAGGAGGAGAGGCAGAAGTGTGAGAGGATCGTGGGCCGAGTAGCTTCTTTTGATTATGATAGTCGGGGATTATTGACCCTTCATGGGAGAGTTTGGGTACCGTACTAGGGCGGAGTATGGCAGGTGCTGATGAACGAGGCCCATAAGTCTCGATTTTCCATCCACCCAGGGGCGACGAAGATGTACAAGGATCTGCGACTTGATTATTGGTGGCCCTACATGAAGTGGAATGTCGCCTAGTATGTAGAGAGATGCCTGACCTGCAGGAAGGTCAAGGCAGAGCACCAGAGACTCCCCGGCAAGATGCAGCCGTTAGACATTCCCATATGGAAGTGGGAGGACATTACCATGGATTTTATCACTAAGCTTCCCAGGACCGCGCGGGGAGTGGATTTGATTTGGGTCATAGTGGATCGGCTGACCAAGAGCACACACTTTATACCGATCCAGGAGAGCATACCAGCTGAGAAGCTAGCCGACATCTATGTGCGTGAGGTAGTAGCACGGTACGGAGTGCCTGTTTCGATAGTGTCAGACCGAGACGTCCATTTTACTTCCAGATTTTGGAAGCTGTTTCACGACGAGATGGGGACTTGTCTTCATTTTAGCACTGCTTTCCACCCTCAGACAGACGGGCAGAGCGAGAGGACGATTTAGACTCTTGAGGACATGCTCCGGGCATGTGTTCTAGACTTCGGTGGTAGTTGGGATACGTATCTTCTACTAGCGGAATTTTCGTATAACAACAGTTACCACGCTAGCATTGACCGTCCTCCTTTCGAGATGCTATACGGAAGGAAGTGCAGGACCTCGATTTGTTGGGTCGAGGTCGGTCAGCGAGTCATTGGGAGCACTAAAGTGGTGCTCAAGACCATAGAGTTGATCCAGTAGGTTCATAGCAGACTGCAGACTGCGCAAAGTAGGCAGAAAAGGTACGCCGACAGGAGGCGATCGGACATAGAGTTTCAGGTGGGCGATATGGTCCTCCTAAAGGTATCACCCTGGAAGGGTGTTATCAGGTTTCAGAAGAGGGGCTAGCTGGGTCCCAGTTTCATTGGCCCTTTTAGGGTTTTGGCCCGGGTGGGTCAGGTTGCTTATCGGTTGGATCTTATGGCAGAGCTTAGCCAGATCCACAACACTTTCCATGTTTCTCAGTTGCGAAAGTGTTTGGTGGACGAGCCAGCAGTTGTACCCTTGGAGGATATTTAGGTTGATAGCAGCCTGAATTATATTGAGAGACCAGTTGCGATCTTAGATCAGAAGACGAAGACCTTGAGGAACAAGGTGGTTCAGCTAGTGAAGGTGCAGTGGCGACACCGAAAGGGTTCAGAGTAGACGTGGGAGTCCGAGAGGGAGATGAGGGAGCATTACCCAGAGTTATTTTCAGCAGCAGCAGCAGCAGACTTCGAGGACGAAGTCTAAGATAAGTGGGGGAGAGTTGTAAAGCCCCATTCCTGGTATGTAATTCAAATAAACTATTTTCATTTCTAAAGGGGTACTCGATGTGTCAGTAGCCCGACTCGTCGAGTAGAGTCGGGACGATCACGCGTTTTGAGCTGGCTACTCGACGAGTCCGTACGCTGGACTCGGCGAGTCCGCCTGTCGGGATGAAGCCCTAATTTTAAGGGTTTGCACCTTATTTAAACACACTTATGCGCCCCCAACCTCGCCTCTATCACTCTCAGAACATTTCCCCTGTAAACCCTAGCCCCATTGTTGAGTTTGAGTGTGCTTGTGATAGCTTGTAAGCTTTGGGAAGGAAAAAAGGTCCATAGAAGGAAAGGAAGATCCAGGAGTTAGCTTACATATGTTCTTCATTCAGGTAACTTGTGGATTCCTCTATTATAACCTCCTTTATGTTTGTTATGCCTTCTTTGGTGCCTTTTATGATTCAAAACTTGAAATATGGACTCTCCTTGGATGAAAACTTCAGATTTGGACTCTCATTGCATTCTAGAAGTGTAACGTTTCAGTTATGGTCGTGATTGAAGTCCCTCTTGAGCTTGGAACCCCATTAAGAGCTTAGGGTTGGCATTTGAAGCCTTTAAAGCCATGCATGCACGTAAAGCTTGCAACTTTACGTGATAAGAAGTCCTGGTAGTAGATGAATTTTGATTTTGAAGATTTGAAGCCTTGTATAAAAAATAATACAAAGATTTGAAGCTTTGTATAAAAAATGATATGGGAATCTTTGTATACAAAGATTTCCTAATCCTCTAATTTAAAATTTTGAAGCTTTGTATAAAAAATGATATGGGATGATCTATAATGTTGTCTACCTAAGAATACTATATCAAAATGGATTTACAAAATTAAAAGACAATGTACATTACATATGGTTCAAAGACTAATTATTGATGTAAAGGTATACTAACTTTATATGTAGATCAATTTAAGGAGGCTTTATTTGCTTGGATTCACAATGAAATACCTATAAAGGTTGATGAGTAAGATTGTAGCATTTAACCGGATGACATTCCATTATACATTCTCTTGATGTCTATAAATGAGTTGAATGTTTTCATAACTATAACACATTGGAAAAGTGATTTAGAATGCTACTTAAAATTGGTAAGTTGTTAGGAGATGCAATGCATTCCATAACATAAATTCATAAACATGTTTTAAAGAAAATGTATTTGACAAATGATTAAAACGTATATGTATTAGATTACAACCTATTTATCACACAATACATTTTTAATGAGTACTATTATTTTTTGTGGCATGTATTCAACAAATGACTTTTGAATTTTGGGGATTAGCATTAAGAGAAATCCCATTTAATCATTTAATCATTTGTGACTAGCCTTATAGGATCTTTACTGCTTTACAAAAATCCTTTAAGGCTTATATGATATGGATTCATAAAAACCTCGATCGTTTAAGTATTCATTCGAAAGACAATGTGAATTTAACAACAATTATACTCTCAACTCTTTGTATAAAATCTTTCTAGCATAGTGTCTAGTCTAAAAGGCACACTATATATGAATTGACTCTAGTGGTATCGAGACTAACACTCTTCAACTACTTAAATCACTTTTCGATTCTTGGAATTCACCACACACATCATCATATATCTTCACTTCATCATCCTTTACTTTATAGGAGTTAATCCTTGAAATTCTGCCTCTTGGCTATACATCTGTCATTTATACTTCATAGAAGAAATCCTATGAAGCCTACATTTCAGCTGCATGTCAACATGTTCTACTACCTTCCACTTAGTTCTTTGTCATCTCCTGATATTAACATTTCTCCTCGTGAAGTATTATAGATTTATTACCTTTTTATCTATGTATTCTATCTTAATAAAGAAGTAAGTTACCCAACATTTTACTAATTAATGACTATATTCACCATCCTAGTGCTATATTTTAAAGTCAGTTTAACATACTAAGGAGTCCTTATGAGGATGTGATAGAAATCAATTGTCTCTTAGTATTATTATATACTAAGTCAAAACATAATGTATATAGTACAAATCATCTCTTAACACACCACTTAAACTGCATACTACATCACAATGATATACAAAGTATCGACCTAATGAGTCTGAAAACTTTGTTGGCCTTTCCTTTATTCTTTCTCGAATTCTATGAATTCTTCTTAGCATCTCATATAACTCCAACTTCGATACCGTTGAAATACTTATTACCATCTTCAGTACTCCTAAATCAGTAAGCAATCACTGCATCAATCCGATTAGCGATGGATCGCACCAAGGTTTTATCATCTGCCAATTTAAAATATACTTCACACGTACAATACTTTTCCGAGGGTACTATCACTTCGGCAAACACACTCTAAAGGTACAAGACCACTCTATTGGTATTTATATACTATTTACAAAGTTACCAATGTTAACTATCGTAAGTCTATTATCTCATTGAAAAGTTACATGTCAGTTCTAATACAATACTTAAACGTTTAGAAACTTATACACATAATTTTTTTTTCTAAATCAAGTTCGACAATAGACCTCAAATTCCTTCAATTAATAACAATCTAGGTAGGCAACCTAAAGCACGCTATAACACATATAAGCATACAATGCATTACTCCTAAAGTATGCTAGTGCACCTAATAGTAAGTAATGTATACAACATAAGACATGCTATAAAATAACTTTGTTAGCACATAATATTAATTAAGGCTTATACCGTAAAATATTATAGTGCTTGACTGTTTATTATTAATTTAGGTATACAACCTAAAATAATCTAGAGACATCTCTCACCATCATATCTTAATCTCTAATTTTAAGTCTAGAAAATCAGTATTCCTAGTTCGTTTAAACCAATGTTCTGATACAAACTGCGACATGCCATATTTTTTAGAACAAAAGAAATTTTCTTTACACTTTAAAATCGTTGTATTTTTGTTTGAAGAAAATCCCAACATAATAAAACATTTTGTGGAAACGGTTTTATTTTATAAAAATATATTTGAGTAAAGGTGTTGTTTCAAAATACAAAAATTCTAAGGATATCAAAATCAATACATAACATTGTTACAACCGAAAGACCTATTGGTCATGAACACTATTACAGGTTATCTCTTAATCACTCGACATCCTAATCAAGTTCTAGTAGCTTTAACCCTGTAACATGTGATGCATATAAATTGAGTGGGTTAGGTTAGGAAACATGGTGAGACACATAAGGTTTTAATTCCCATAAAATTATTATGATAATAATTTATGATTATCAAACTTGTAAAACCAACTATTACCAAGACATATAGATATATCCCATAACATAGATATCTATAAAACATTACACCCATACATAAACATCCTAACCGATTCTCACAAATCCTAGTTCATGATTATCAGGAATAATCAACATACCTAATTTAGAGCTATGGTTTGACTACATAGTTAGGGGATCCCTTGGCTGGTATAAGTAAAGGCACTTGAGCCATAAGAGTATTTGATGAATATGGTATCCCATTTCATCTACGTATGTGTGTTAAGAGCCCACACTAGAAACGTAATTCACAAGACCATCTAAATGTTCAAGTGTTTTTATTGTACTTTGGGATATAACCAGACATATGATTACAGTTGCCTGATATGGACCCACCATTTTTGGTCATCAAAATGAATACTTTATCATACTCCAATACGTATTTCGTACCATCAACACCTAGTAGTGTCATAGAATAGAGTTTTACTCTCCGTCCCTATCACATACACCCTAAGTCCCAGTGTATAACCAAACAAGATTACAAAGCCTGTAATCAACACAATTTCCTACCTATTTAATATTTTTACAATTCATGTTGTAACTAACCTCTCTGTTAATTTAACTAGAACTAAGCATCCTTTATAAATCTTATTTTATTAATAGGTGGTCTATAATGCTTATAATAGATTTCCAAACCATTTTCATGTTTATACCATACTATCGCAATATAGTATGCGAAAATTCTTTTATCTAACTTAATTGGATCTAAATATTCTTTATATTTCGTAGTTTTAAACTTAGACAAGATAATAATCCTTGTAATCAACTTCCAATACTAACTCTGTTTACACGACACTGTCCTAATTTAGTGTATATTTTTAATGCAAAGTATCAGGTTTGTTAATATACAATAATCTTTAAAGTAATAATACTTATTTTTAAGATTATCATGTAATAATATTATACAAACATTTTAACACATAACTAATCATATATGGTTCACACGGTATATGTTATCAAATATACATTTAACAAATATTTCAGATAATTAGAAATCAGTTCACAAATAAAATTGCAATAGATAATTAATACTTTTTAATAAATATTTTGTATTAAAATCATGTTCATGAAGGTAACTATGCACTCAGTTTATTTAGGTGGAAGACTCGTGGAAAAGTCAGCTCTTTGACTGACAGTTCAGATTTTCCTTTAAAACAATTTGAATGTGAATATTACTACGCCTTAATATTTCATTACTATTTATAAAATTTAATCGTTATAATGTTTTTATTAAATTTATCAATAATACTCATTGAAAAATTGACTTATAGCTGATAAGAAACAACCATGTAAGATCGTATCGGAGGTAGGATCAATTTGGTATATAAAGATATACTATTTGAAAAATCCACTTGAAACACCTCACTTATCTAGCATTGTCATCATTCCTGTAAGTGGATCGATCAATATAACGACTGGTATTACTGATAAATCTTATTTATAAGTTTATAATAAAGATTATAAACATAAATATAAGTTATACTTAAAGTACGATAAGCATAACTCAACTTGCATGTTGTTTGATGAAAACCAGACATTAGGCGGCCAGAACTTTGAAACCAAAAGCTCAATTTCTCGGGCCTCTACGGCGTTCCAGATCTTCACTGCTAACACCTAAGAACTACAAGATTTGGGCGTCTGGGCCTCGGGAAAGATTCAGAGTGTTTGGAAGAAGATTGGCAAGAAATGAACAAGAAAAACAAAGTATTTATAGGGATTTAGGAGGGGTACGCCATGCCCGGTGACATGAAAACCTCTCCATAGGCCAGGTTTCATTGATCTTGCGGAAGGCTTGGTGGCTAAGAGTTCAAGTAGATCGTGCCACGTGTCACAATCTCGACGATCCAATTTTATAATTTTTCTAAAAATATAACTTTCGCATACGAACTCTATTTTCGACCGTCTTTATATCCACATGTAGCTATTGACGAGTGCTACAACTTTTATTTATACTCACCGACTAATTTTCATTTTATTTTTCATTTTACGGTCCGAGAAGACATAGACTGTAAATAACGCCCCGAAATTCGTAACGTTTTCATACGAGCACCGTTTTCGACATTCTACATATCGTCGGTCTCATATTTACTACAACATTCATTTAAATTGTTTTGGCTAACAGTAAACCGTTTCGCACACTGCTATACTTTGTTACACTCAAAACTTTGAACAATCATTATTTCTTTATACGAATCAGATTTTGGTGTTCTTTATATCAACGCGTTCTTATTGATGGGTTGTAATGCCCGGATCATGGTATGTATTTTAAATCAAATTCTTGATATTTGCAAAGGGAATCGACGTGTTGGATGCCCCAACCTCATCGAGTAGGAATGGAATTTGGACGCAGGACTTGAAGTTTACTCGACGAGTTGAGAGCCTCAACTTGACGAGTAGGGCTGCCAGAGTGAAACCCTAATTTTCAAGGCTTTACACCCTGTTTAAACACCTTAACCTCTAAAGGTTGGCCTCATTTGCATCCTCCATCTCCCCAAACCCAAGCCATGAAACCCTAATCCACTTTTGAGAGTTTTTGAGCCATTTTTGTGTGTTCTTTGTGATTTTAAAGCTTGAGAAGGAAGGAGAAGCTTGGGGATTCAAGAGAAAAATAGTAGATCCGGGGTTTGAGCTGTTTTTCCGACTCCTTTGAGGTATAAAGTTGATACCTTGACTTTCTATTACTCAGATCTTCATTTAGGGTAGTAGTTGTCACTTTTGGGCCATATTGAAGTCATTTTTGGGATTTGAGTGTATCATGAAGTTATCACTTCAAATCTAGGCACTCATGAGCTTATGAGGCTAAAGGTTGTCAGCTTTATCCATCCTTGGCCCTTCCCCATGCCATAGACCTCTTATATGGCTTAGTTTTGGTGTTTCTAGCTTCATGACACCATGCATAAACGTAAAGCTAGCAACTTGAGGTGGTAACTTAGTCCTAAGGGTCAAGATCTATGGTTTGGAAGCATTGAACTCGATTAGAAGTGATTCAATGAATTTAGACTAAAGCGGACTCGACGAGTTGTTCATCTAACTCGGCAAGTTGGGTCGTGGTCTCCCAACCTTTTCTGTTACTGGGCAAACTCGTCGAGTCTAGGAGATGACTCAGCGAGTTGTCCATGGTTTTTGGGTTTTGAGGATTGAAGAACTCGACGAGTTCAAGGAGGAACTCGACGAGTTGTGAGTGAAATGTCACGACTCTATTATGTGGAGAAACTCGACGAGTTCATAAAAGAACTCGACGAGTTGGATCGAGATTTCCAGGGTTTTATGGATAATGGAACTCAACGAGTTGATGGACCAACTCGGCGAGTTGAGTCAACCAGGATGTTGACTTTGACTTTGACTTTGACCACCGACCAGAGTTGACCCTTAAAGGGGTTATGAGTATTAAAGGGTAATTAAAGGAGATTTTTATGTGTAGAAGTTTGAGAGGAGTTGATCCCAAAGCCGCGGACAGTTCAGCTAGTACACGACATTTGAGGTGAGTTACCTTCCAGTAGAAGTGGGTCGAAGGCACCAATGCTGACCCACTAGTAAGAGTTATAGTAGAGATGATTGTCTTTGTGATAATTTTCTGGTATGACACTATCTGTTATGCTTTATGTGCTAGTATGCTATGATATTATGTGATAGTGGTAGGAGGGGTAGGATAGGCCCCAGTACCGGTCGAAAGGACCGAAGGGGTATGCCAGCACCCTGATAAGCTAGGCAGTATATCACTTATATGTTACTAGGATGTTATATGGTAGAAGTAGGGGTGAAATAGTCCCCGGTACCGGTCGAAAGGACCGAAGGGGTATGCCAGTACCCTGATATGCTAGGCGAGGTACCGGTCGAAAGGATTGAAAGCGTAGGCCAACACCATGATATGTTAGTCAAGTTAGCAGTTGAAAGAGACCGAATGGGTAGGCTAGCACCCTGATGTGCTAGGCAGTTACCGGTTGAAAGAGACCGAAGGGGTAGTCCAGTACGCGGACATGTTAGACAGTATGTTTATTATATGGTATGTGGTATGATGGGGAAACTCACTAAGCTTTGTGCTTATAATTTTCAGTTATTGTTTCAGGTCCTTCTTCTTCGAAGGGAAAGGAGCCGACACGATAACAACGCATCACACACATGATTTTTTACACATGAGATTCTTGGGATTTGTACTATGACATTATTTTCCTATGATATGTTTTTGAGATGGTTGACTTACGGTTTTCATGATATGAGATAACATTGATGGAATTTTTAGTAATCTATTTTATGAATCTTTCAATTAAAAATGATTTTTTTTGGTCTTGAAATTTAGGATGTTACAAGTTGGTATCAGAGTCTTAGTTTGAGGGATTCGAGCACACCTTCAGGGGTGTTTGGACTCAAACCAGAAGGTTTGAAAGATTTTTACAAGAAAATAATTTTTCTAAAAATTAAAATAAAGTGTTTAAGAAAGACCAAGGTGTGTGATGTGTGCACTCGGCCGACCTCATGTATGTTTTCCCCAAGATATCCATACAAGTTTGCGATGATATATGATATGATATGATTATGAGAACTGCATGCTAGATTAGGGATGAGGATCTATGGAGGATGCCTTATATGCCTACTGTATGTGTATGAGAATTGCATGCTAGATTATGGCTAAGGATCTAGGAAGATGCCTTATGTGCCTGCTATATATGCTTATTGAATTACATGCTAGAACTGATTAGTCAGTGATATGATGGCCTTAATATGATATGCTTGGTTTATTTACTCAATGCCCAAATGCTGTTTGCTTTGTGCTTTTAGGAGTTCTAGTTATCTTTAACTAACTAGTAAACGAATACGTTAAGTTACATATTACAAGGACTAAATAATTTCAAAAGGTTAGGTCTAGCCCTATTTCGCAGCTCTTGTCCGAGTCCAACCATTGTAGGGTAGGACCTCTCATTCGAAGAATTATCTGGTCTTAGTAATATGTAATGGTATTCATGAGCTAGTTAGGTAGAGGTAGCAGGGACTTCTTATGCAGCTGATGACGGAGAGTGGGTTGGAGGTTACCCTAGGGTAAGCCTAGGATGAGAATTAGTGTAGCGAGCAATAGTAGTGAAAGGGACTTGGTGAAGTCAAGACAACCCTTGAGGAAAGTACGGATATATGTGGAAGGTAGTATGGGCCCGTACTACTGAAAGCAAAGGATTCGTACTCGAGTCAAGGAGGACTGAGATAGAACCAGGGAACTTGTGGAGTGTGTGAGACCTCTCGAGGTTATGTATGACCCTGACCATTATGCATTTTCTTTCAGAATGGTGGTGACACGTCACGGAGCAGGACGTTCAGGGTATGGATCAGGTTCAGGTCTAGGTTCGGGTGCAGGTTCCGAGCTGGTTGATGACGGACTATGCGAGTTTATCGCATCTGAGATTATAAGAGGCATCCTTGAGGCGACCCTGGTGATTTTTGAGTCGATCAAGGAAGGGATCATTGAGCTGATGGAGGATCGCCTCAGAGCATTCTGGAGTGACATGGCATCCAGCCAGTCAGGGACGCGCACACACTCCTTCAAGGACTTCAGGGGATGTGGTGTGCCAAAATTTCATGGGGTGAAGGACCCTATTGTTGGTAGGAGATGGATTGCAGACATCGAGTCTGCATAGTTGACGAGCTTCTGCCATGAGGGGTCGAAGGTCCGATATGATGTGGGATGCTTGAGAGACAAAGGTAAAGACTGGTGGGAGGCAGTTAGTGACACGTTGGGAGCCCCAACCCTTGAGACTATGACTTGGTCAGAATTTGTGACCAGGTTTAGGGCCAAGTTTGTGCCAGCTGTGGAGATTTAGCAGCTGGCCAGGGAGTTTCTTGATATGAGGCAAACGACTGAGTCGGTGGCGGAGATTACCGTCAAGTTCAGGGAGAGGGCCTTATTGGTTCCTTAGCACGTGGGTGATGAGGAGATGAGGAAGACCCGGTACTACGATATGTTGAGAGCTAACATCCAGAAACATGTCAGCTACTCGGCATGCCCGACTTTGGAGGACATGATAGCCAGGTCGAGAGAGTGGGAGATTGATATATAACACATCCGAAAGAGGAAGGCGGAGGTTGTGCAGGTGACTGGGGTTTCGGGGAAGAAACCTAAGCGATCCGACTCTAGTTTGAAGGACCAGCAGGGCCGGAGCCGCTGTGGGAAATGTGGCAAGACACACGAGGGAGTTTGCAGATTAGGATTGTCGGGTTGCTATAAGTGCGACAAGCTTGGGCACTTTGGCAGGGATTGTACTACCCCTACCGCTACCTTACAGACATCAGACCTGATTTGCTTTCATTGCAATCAAAAGGGCCATAAAAAGGCCAATTGCCCGAGATTGACTTCAGGAGCGCCAATGGCGGCACCGGCTCCAGCGACCCTGCGGATCACGAATGGACGACAGGGAAATACAGATGCTCCAGTGGTGAGCTGCCGATCCTTCTAGCTGACCGTCGAGGAGGCGCGTGCCGCACCGGATGTGGTGACGGGTACGTTTTCTTCTTCCTAACTCTTGTTACATTTCGGTTATGATATTTATGTTATGTGTTTTATGTGTTTTGTTTAGGATCATTCCATGTAAACGGTATCCCAGTATAGATGTTATTCGACTCGGGGGCTACCCGATCATTTATCTCTCTCACACTTAACAAGTGGTTTTCTGAGTCTTCGGGCATGTTGGATTATCCTTTAAAGGTCGAGATTGTTGACGTTCGATCTGTCCATGCATTAGAGGTCTACAGGGATTGAGTTTTGTGGATGTACGCCGAGCGTTACCTCGTCGATTTGGTTTCCATTCCGTTGCGTGGGAACAAGGTCATCATCAGTATGGATTGGCTGAGGTCTAATGTGGCGGTGATCGACTGTGTGTAGTAGTTGGTATGCGTCAGGACCCCAAGTGGGGAGAGCTGGTGATTCAGGGCGAGAGGCCGCATCAGGAACCAGCTTTGTGTTCCAGCGAGGGCTAGACGCTACCTCCAGCAAGGTTGCACAAGGTATGTCGTGTACGTTATGGATACCCGGGAGGCAATTAAGACGACCGTAAGTGATGTGCCAGTGGTGCAAGAGTACCCAGACGTATTTCCAGAGGAGTTTTTTCCTGGGATACCTCCAGAGAGACAGGTGGAGTTCAGGATCGACCTAGTCCCTGGTGCGACTCTGATAGCCAAGGTACCATATCGGTTGGCTCCTCCCGAGATGCGGGAGTTGTCTACACAGTTGTAGGAGCTATATGACAAGGGATTCATTTGGCCGAGTAGTTCGCCTTGGGGATCCCCAATCCTGTTTGTGAAGAAGAAGGATAGGTCGCACCGGATTTGTATAGACTACCGGGAGCTGAACAAGGTAACGGTGAAGAACCGTTACCCACTCTCGAGGATTTATGATCTCTTTGACAAACTACAGGGGGCATCTTGGTTTTCAAAGATAGATTTGCATTCAAGCTACCACCAGATGCGAGTAAAATATGAGGATGTAAAGAAGTCTGCTTTCCGGACTCGCTATGGCCACTACGAGTTCATGGTGATGCCCTTTGGGCTCACCAATACCCCTACCGCATTCATGGACCTCATGAACCACGTATACTGACCGATGCTGGATCGGTATGTGATAGTCTTTATTGATGACATCTTGTTTTACTCCAAGACGCAGGAGCAGCACGAGGAGCACTTGTGGGAGGTGTTGGATACCATGAGGAGGGAGAGCTTGTACACCAAGTTCTCCAAGTGCGAGTTTTGGTTGCGCAGGTTGCAGTTTCTGGGGCACATTGTCAGCCAAAATGATATTTTGGTTGACCCAGCCAAAGTGGAGGCCGTGATGAGATGGGAGGTTCCAAAGTCTCCATCTGAGATTCAGAGTTTCTTTGGGTTAGCAGGCTATTACCAGAGATTCATACATGATTTCTATAAGAGAGCAGTACCCTTGACCCAACTAACAAAGAAGGTCGTTGTATTTCGATGGGGGCCTGAGTAGCATGCATCATTTGAGAAATTGAGGTAGAGGTTGTGCGAGGCACCAATCTTAGCCTTTCCAGAGGGCGTTGAGGAATTTCTAGTATACTGCGATGCATCCATTTCAGGTTGAACACAATGTTGATGCAGAGAGGGCACATCATCGCCTACACCTCGAGGCAGATTAAGCCTCACGAGGAGAACTACCTGACACACGATCTGGAGTTGGGGGCGGTTGTTTTTGCCCTCAAGATTTGGCGACACTATCTCTATGGGGTCTGTTGTACCATTTACATAGACCAAAAGAGTTTGAGGTACCTCATGGATCAGCCGATTCTGAACATGAGGTAGCATCGGTGGTTAGAAGTGGTAAAGGACTACAACTGTGAGATCCTTTACCACCCAGGGAATGCCAATGTTGTGGCCGATGCCCTTAGCCAAAAGGCATTCGCGGCCCCGACTAGAGATGTTTGTCTGAGGTTGACAATAGTGACTTTGCTTCTAGAAAAGATCTGGGAGACTGAGCAAGAGGTTATGAAGGAGGAACACCAGAAGAGTGAGTGTATAGTGGGATAGATTTCCTCCATCGACTATGATAGTCGCAGGCTGTTGAAACTTTACCGCATAGTGTGGGTTCCGTATGCTGGCGGTGTGCACCAGATCCTGATGGAGGAGGCGCATAAGTCCAGATTTTCCATCCATCATGGGGCGACACAGATGTATAGAGATCTTCATCCTGATTATTGGTGGCCCTGCATGATGCGAGATGTAGCCTGATATGTTGAGAGGTGCTTGACCTGAAGGAAGGTCAAGGCCGAGCACAAGAGGCCTCACGACAAGACGCAACCGTTGGATATCCCGGTGTGGAAATGAGAGGATATTACTATGGATTTATGATGAAGCTTCCCAGGAACGCACGAGGAGTGGATTCGATTTGGGTCATTATGGATCGGTTGGCCAAGAGTGCCCATTTTATCCTGATCCAGGAGAGCATTTCAGCCGAGAAGCTGGCCGACATCTACATCTGAGAGGTAGTAGCTCGACACGGAGTGCCAATTTTCGTGATTTTCTGACCGATATGTACGGTTCACTTACAGAGTTTGGAAGAAATTTCATGACGAGTTAGGTACTCGTCTGCATTTTAGCATGACTTTTCACCCCCAAATTGTTGGTCAGAGTGAGCGGATCATCCAGAACTTGGAGAACATGCTGCGAGCGTGTGTATTAGACTTCGCTGGTAGTTGGGATACCTACCTTCCATTGGCAGAGTTTTCCTACAATAATAGCTACCACGTGAGTATCGACTGTCCTCCCTTTGAGATGTTATATGGAAGGAAGTGCAGAACCCCGATATGTTAGAGTGAGGTTGGGCAGAGGGACATGGGGAGTACCGAAGTGGTACTCAATAAGACAGAGAGGATCTAACATGTCTGGAGCAGGCTTCAGACTGCTCAAAGTTGGCAAAAAAAGTTATGCCGACAAGCGCCGTTCAGACTTGGAGTTTTAGGTAGGAGGTATAGTTCTCCTGAAGGTGTCATGTTGGAAGGGTGTCATCTGGTTTAGGAAGCGAGGCAAGTTAGGGCTCAGGTACATTAGTCCTTACAGGGTTATAGCCTGGGTGGGCAAGGTGACGTATAGGATAGATATGCTAGCCGAGCTTAGTCAGTTCCACAACACCTTTCATGTCTCCCAGATGTGGAAGTGCTTGGTAGATGACTCTGCAATGGTACCTCTAGAGGATATTCGGGTGGATGATAGCCTAAACTACATCGAGCGACCGGTAGCTATCCTCGACAGGAAGATGAAGGGTTTGAGGAACAAGAGGGCCGAGTTAGTGAAGGTGCAATGGCAGCACCGCAAGGGATTGGAATGGACTTAGGAGTCAGATGACGAGATGAGGGAGCATTACCTAGAGCTATTTCCAGACACAGCAGAATTCGAGGACGGAGTCTAAAATAAGTAGGGGAGATTTGTAATGCCCGAATCCTGTTATGTATTTTAAATCAACTTATTCATTTTTGGAAAGGGACTCGAAGAGTTGGAGTCCCCAAACTCGTCGAGTAGGAATGGAATTTGGACGCGGGACTTGAAGTCTACTCGACGAGTTGAGAGCCTCAACTCGACGTGTAAGGTTGCCAGAGTGAAACCCTAATTTTTAGGGTTTTGCGCCCTATTTAAACACCTTAACCTCCAAAGGTTGGCCTCATTTGCAGCCTCCATCACCCCAAACCCTAGCCACAAAACCCTAATCCACTTTTGAGTGTTATTGAGCCATTGTTATGTGTTCTTTGTGATTTTGAAGCTTGATGAGGATGGAGAAGCTTGGGGAGTCAAGAGGAAGATAGTAGATCCAAAGTTTTAGCTGCTTTTCTGACTCATTTGAGGTATAAAGTTGATACATTGGCTTTCTATTACTCAGATCTTCATTTAGGGTAGTATGTTGTCACTTTTGGGCCATATTGAAGTCATTTTCGGTATTTGAGTGTATCATGAAGTTGTGACTTCCGATCTAGGCACTCATGAGCTTATGAGGCTTAAAGGGGTTATGAGTATGACAGGATAATTAAAGGAGATTTTTATGTGTAGGAGTTTGAGAGGAGCTGATCCCAGAGCCGAGGACAGTTCTGATGGGTTTTAGCCATAAGAACTTTCCTATGTGCGCATGCAAAACCATAATGCTTGGATCTAGGCTTTCTAATTAAACATGCTTTGAATCCAAGACTTCTAATGACTAATTAGAAATAAGAACAATACTAAATCAGATCTAGAATCATACCTTTGAATCTCTTGTTTGATCTTGTTATCTTGGAGCTCTAGAGTCACAATTATCACTCCTCTAATGGCTTACAAACACCAAATAGCAAGGAGGATGATTTGGGAGAGAGGAGAGGGAAGGGAATCGGCCAGGGGTTCTCTACTTTAGATTAAGTTCCGATTTCCCTTTGCCATAGGGTCTATTTATACTTATAGACTCCTTAAGGGTTACAGCTTAAACCCTAATTGGATAATCTTCTCTTAAAGCAATCCAAATCCATTCCTTAGATAACCTTGGATGATTTGAAGCTATCCATAGCTTCTAGAATCCGTCCACTATCTATCCAATATGGATTTACAGTCTAAAGTTTAACTATCAAACAATTGACAGTTTATACCCTCTTATTTAATTAATCTCTTTAAGTCACCAAATTAATTCTAATTAATTCTATGACTTATATTAATCAAATAAATATTATTATTCTTTATATTATTCTCATAATATATTAATAATATTTACTCTCTCTTAATAAATCATCCTATCAAGTTGCTATGGTGAAGGCAACCCAAAAGGACCATGCACAACCGGGTCAAATATTTGCCTAATATAGTTGCAGCCTTAGACACTATTCCAATAGTCTCCCACTTGGATAAGTCTAGTAACTATATGCACAAGTACAATTTGATATGCAATCGTAGCTCTCAAAGACGCTGTCAAACTCTGATCTAATCAATCTTGTCCTTTAGATAAGGGATCGTACAGTCCTCTGTTAGATATCATGCAGACAATCCTATGGAATGGTTATTCAAGCATTTAGGTTTCTCGATCTCTGATTTATTTGACATAGAACTTAATCGAACACATCAATTCAGTTCTGACCGGGCCCGACACATAAGTCAAATCAAATCATCGAGCGGCCGAGATATCGCTTTTACCCTCTTAGATAAAAGTTACAGATAAACTTCGACTTATATACATTTACTTATTCATTAACCAACTATACACAACAATGCGTTTTATAACATCGAGTTACTGATGCGTTTTCGCATTATCAATGTACAATCAATTAACAAATAACAAACCATATATCTAGGTTTTAAGACTATATGATATTATCGTCTTGCGATCACCCTTTTTTATCATATTCCATAAGGTGATTCCAGCAAGCACGGGTTTGTTCCAATGCTCAAAGCTAGTTCATAAGCACTCATGAACGTTGCAGCAACCCTTTGCTATGTCTAACACCATTTAGACAATCTACACACCAATTCATGACAATCTTCATTCATATCTACTTCCAACATATGAACGATGTGGACATTTTGAATAATTCGATTATTCCTAATAAACTCAATTATTCTGGAAGTCAAAACATGCAAAGTGAAACAATAGCTAAACAATTAACATAAGATAGTAACATTACTTATAAATAAAACTCCTTTATTTAATCATCAAATGTTAATTACATTTATCTATTACACGTTTCTAATACTATCTAATCTATGCTAATATCATCCTTCAGCCCAATACTCCTAGCATGCTGCAAGTGCTTAACCCTACTCAGTCCCTTCGTAAGCGGATCTGCTGGGTTATCTTCTGATGATATCCTCTTCACTACGAGTTGTCCTTCTTCTACACGATGTCTAATAAAATGATATTTTCTGTCGATATGTCTTGATCTACCATGATCCCTCGGTTCCTTGGTCAAGGCAACCACTCCTTCATTATCATAGAAAATCTCCATGGGCTCCTTTATGGCAGGTACAACTCCAAGATCACCGATGAAGTTCTTCAGCCATATTGCCTCGTTCGACGCTTCGCTCGCTGCAATGTACTTTGATTCGCACGTTGAATCAGCTACAGTTTCCTGCTTGGAACGTTTCCATGTCACTGCTCCTCCATTCAGGGTAAAGACCTAGCCCGACTGCGAATAGTAGTTGTCCCTGTCGGTCTAAAAGCTGGCGTCACTATACCCTCGCACCTTCAAGTCATCACTCCCTCCGAGGACTAAGAACCATTCCTTCGTCCTCCGAAGGTACTTAAGGATATTCTTCACTGCAATCCAATGGGCTCTGCCAGGATTCCCTTGATATCTGCTAACCATGCTCAGAGCGAAGGCTACATCAGGGCGAGTACAAGTCATAGCGTACATGATTGAGCCAACTGCGGAAGCGTATGGTACTCGGCTCATTTCTGCTATTTCAGCTTCGGTACTCGGACTTTGAGTCTTACTCAACTTGGCATTACTTTGTATCGGTAATTCTCCCTTCTTTGAGTTTTCCATACTAAAACGTTTTAGTACCTTCTCTAAGTAAGTGTTCTGACTAAGTCTTATTAGTCTCTTACTTCTTTCTCTTACTATCCTTATTCCCAAAATGTAAGAAGCCTCTCCGAGGTCCTTCATAGCAAAGCACTTCCCGAGCCAGGACTTAACTTCCTGCAGGGTCAGGATGTCGTTTCCTATGAGTAATATGTCATCGACATATAGAACGAGGAAGCTAACTATACTCTCGCTGGCTTTGACACATACACATGATTCATCTTCGCTTCGCACAAATCCAAACTCTTTGACTTTCTCATCAAAGCAAAGATTCCATCTGCGAGACGCTTGCTTAAGTCCATAAATGGACTTCTCAAGCTTACACACTTTATTCGGATGCTTCGGATCCACAAACCCCTCTGGATGAGCCATGTAAACATCCTCAGCCAACTTTCCGTTAAGGAAAGCGGTCTTGACATCCATTTGCCAAATCTCATAATCATGAAATGCGGCAATTGCTAGCATCACTCTAATAGATTTTATCTTCGCAACTGGTGAGAAGGTCTCATCATAGTCACGTCCGGGAGTTTGAGTAAATCCCTTCGCAACCAATCGCGCTCTATACGTGTGTACGTTTCCATCCACATTGGTCTTCTTCTTGAAGATCCATTTGCACCCAACGATCTTACATCCGGGCACATTATCAACCAAATTCCAAACTTGGTTATCATACATGGATCGGATCTCGCTATCCATTGCCTCTTTCCATTTTTCAGACTCTGGGCCTGCCATGGCTTCCTTATAGCTATTAGGTTCATCAAGATTTATTAGTGTACCATCACTAATATATGTGTCCCCTTCGGTAGTAATATGAAAACCAGAAAACTGGGGATGAACTCTAACTCTATCGGAACGTCTAAGAGGTAAGGACTCGTCAATTGGTTCAACCGCAGTTTCCTCCTCGGGTTGAGTGCCAGCGGTAGAGGTTCCTTCATCTATCGACTCTTGAATTTCTTCAAGCTCAATTTGCCTCCCACTGTCTCCTTGGCCTATGAGTTCTCGCTCTCGGAAAACTCCTCTCCTCACAACAAAGACAACATTGTCCTTCGGTCTATAGAAGAGATATCCAAAGGATTTCTGCGGATAGCCGATGAAAATACATCGCTCACTTCGAGGTTCGAGCTTGTCGTGAGCATCTTGTCTTACGAAAGCCTCGCAACCCCAAACCTTGATATGTGCTAACGATGGAGCTTTCCCTGTCCACATCTCGTGAGGTGTTTTGGCAACCTTCTTAGTAGGGACTCGGTTAAGGATATGGGCGGCAGTCTCTAAGGCATACCCCCAAAAAGAGATAGGTAGTGAAGCGCGACTCATCATAGAGCGAACCATATCCAATAAGGTTCGATTACGCTTTTCTACCACACCATTCAACTGCGGTGTCCTAGGAGGCGTCAATTGTGAAACTATTCCACACTCCTTGAGATAATCGTGGAATTCAAGACTTAGGTACTCTCCTCCTCGATCGGATCGAAGCATCTTGATTTTCCTGCCCAATTGATTCTCCACTTCATTCTTGAACTCTTTGAACTTTTCAAAGGTTTCTGACTTTTGCTTGATTAAATAGATATACCCATATCTACTATAATCATCGGTAAAGGTCACGTAGAAGCGGTTCCCATCCTTCATGGTTGATCTAAACGGTCCACATACATCGGTATGTATTAAGTCCAATAGACCCTCACCCCTTTCACACGTGCTTATGAAGGGTGATTTAGTCATCTTTCCAAGCAAACAAGACTCGCACGTGTCATCTTCCCTAAGGTCGAATGACTCCAACACTCCATCCTTTTGGAGTTGGGCTATGTGTTTCTTGTTGACATGTCCAAGACGACAATGCCACAAGGATGTTTTATCCATACTAATGGAAGAATCTATGTTTAAAACATCATTTCCTAAGTTATCAATAATCATAACAGTTTCATAAATTCCATTACATGGTATAGCTTCAAAGTAAAAGACACCATTTAGATAAGCCAAAATAGAACCATTCTCATTATTAAAAGAAAATCTAAAACCTTGTCTAAACAAACCATGAAATGAAATGATGTTTCTAGCCATTTCTGGCGAATAGCAACAATTGTTCAAATCTAAACATAAATTATTCCTAAGCACTAAAGAATACACTCCAATCTTGGTCACAGGCGACGATCTTCTGTTCCCCATGATTAGATTGATTCTTCCTTGCTCCACATCCCTACTTCTTCTTAGTCCCTGCACATTAGAGCAAATGTGATAACCACAACCGGTATCAAGAACCCAAGAAATAGCATGATTAGAATCGTTAGATTTAATTGTGTATATACCTGCGAAAGATGGCTTGATCTTTCCTTCCTTGATGGCTTGCAGGTACTCTGGGCAGCTTCTCTTCTAATGTCCTATCTTGTGGCAGTGGTGACACTCTGCCTCCTTAGGGTTAGGACAAGGCTTAGCGGGATCAACTTTGTTCCCACTAGAAGAGGCACCATCTCGGGCTTTAACCTTGCGATAGTTCTTAGACGAAGCCTTCCTCTTCTTTCCCTTTCCTTGACCAATAGCCAAGACAGGAGCAGCGGGTGGATTGGGAGTTGGTGCAACAGACTTGTCTTTGAAGTTGCTCTCAGCAACCCTCAAGAGACCTCGGAGTTTGCTTAGGGTGACCTCCTCTTTGTTCATGTGGTAGGTCATCCTAAATTGATTGTACATCGGAGGCAAAGAGTGAAGCATCATGTCGATCGCCAAGTCTTCCCCAAAGTCAACATTTAACTTGCGAAGGCGGTCGACATACCTTTGCATCTTTTGCAGGTGCACGGTAAGATATTCTCCATGACACATCTTAGCGGAAATCATGTTAGTGAAAATCTCATAACGCTCTTGTCTCGCGTTCTGGTGGTATCTCTCCAATAAGTCTTGATGCATCTCGTACGGGTACTGTCCTCATAGGACTTTTGGAATTCGGAGTTCATGGTGGCTATCATGATGCAATGTACCTTCATTGCATCACGCTCATGGGTTTCAAAAGCGGTAATTTCAGCCAGAGTAGCGATTTCAGGGTTGATCTTCTCGAGCTTCTCATCGAGGACATACTCCTTATCCTCATAGCGAGCAATGGTGCGAATGTATCTTATCCATTCGCTAAAGTTCGTTCCATCGAAGGTGACCTTTTGGCAAAGGCTCATCAACGTGAAAGAACTAGTAGCAACGTTGTTTGCGTTCGACATGTACAAATAGAAAGGACAAAGATAGATTAGAATATGAATCCCTAATTATCACCCAATAAGAAAAATTAGGGCTAGGATCCAACAACAACATTTACATACTAGAAAAGGGATGCCGTAATCTAACATGCAAATAAATTGAAGGTAAGTGAATGACGATTCACTAATTCTCCACGATAAAAACCTAACTATAAGACCTAAATGTATTGAGAATTCCTAGATTCGGATGAGATTCATTGAAACTATTCAATGGCATGTTTAAATCTCGATATGCCCCTCTTGTTTGTGACTGGGATACCGAGGATCACAAAGCGGGTGTGAATTACCATGCAAATTCACATGGTGCCTTCATTGTAACGATCACCTATTCGATGTGCCGGTAAACCACACACGCTCAATCGAACTATGATAAACAATGAATCACCCTTTGCAACCTTTGCTTAGAACCAATTAGTGTGCCGGTAAACCACACACGCTCCACTAACTTCTTAGCAAGGGTGCAAAGTGTAATTTCATGGGATTGCATCAATTCATTTTTCTTAAAGTAACTAAGATTGGAAAATTTTAAAATATGTGTAGTTACTTTGTATTACTTATTATACTTTTAATGAGAGGATGAGGTTGCCCTATCCTACCCGTTCGGCTAACGACCCTCCACCGATCAAGCAAGCGGTGGGTGTGAGTGTACACCCATTAAGCGCCATTTTATAGGCCGCAACCTTATACCCACCTTATAGATCGACTTCGTGAATGAGGCCTACTAACGGTAAGACTAGCATTTTAGTTATATATATATATATATATATATATATATATATATATATATATATATATATATATATGTTATTCTTGTAATATTATATTAGTATAGGGTTGTATTTTAAACATTTTAAAATCTAGGGTTGGAAATTTAAATTGTCTAAATTAAAACTTTTAATCACAAAATATAAATTTCAAAACTTGAGGACAAGTTTTAAACATTTAAAACATGGAGGATCAAATAACAAATAATTTTAATTAACAATTAATTTCCTAATTATCTATATTTGATTTATTCAAGATTTCTTGCAAGATAATTACCAAATTAATCAAAATAATTAATTAATTATCATATAAGGAAATTAAATATTTTATTAGTTGATAAATATCTTTAATTAGATCAAGATTATAGTCATATATATCAAAGAATCGGATTAAGGTTGATCTAATATGATTAAGGTAAGTTTCCATAAGATAATCATGAAGAAATCCCGAATCTGGCCATTCCTGACGCTTGGACTCGCCGAGTTCACTAAGAGACTCGCCGAGTCAGGCCAACTCGCCAAGTCCACTATGGAACTCGCCGAGTCCATGACTCAGAAACACAAAAATCGAATTTTGCAGTTAAGTTTCAAACAAATAAGCAACAATTTAATGAAAACCAAGCTAGGCTCTGATACCACTGATGGGTTTTAGCCATAAGAACTTTCCTATGTGCGCATGCAAAACCCTAATGCTTGGATCTAGGCTTTCTAATTAAATATGCTTTGAATCCAAGACTTCTAATGACTAATTAGAAATAAGAACAATACTAAATCAGATCTAGAATCATACCTTTGAATCTCTTGTTTGATCTTGTTATCTTGGAGCTCTAGAGTTACAATTGTCACTCTTCTAATGGTTTACAAACACCAAATAGCAAGGAGGATGATTTGGAAGAGAGGAGAGGGAAGGGAATCGGCCAGGGGTTCTCTACTTTAGATTAAGTTCCGATTTCCCTTTGCCATAGGGTCTATTTATACTTGTAGACTCCTTAAGGGTTACAGCTTAAACCCTAATTGGATAATCTTCTCTTAAAGCAATCCAAATCCATTCCTTAGATAACCTTGGATGATTTGAAGCTATCTATAGCTTCTAGAATCCGTCCACTATCTATCCAATATGGATTTACAGTCTAAAGTTTAACTATCAAACAATTGACAGTTTATACCCTCTTATTTAATTAATCTCTTTAAGTCACCAAATTAATTCTAATTAATTCTATGACTTATATTAATCAAATAACAATATTATTATTCTTTATATTATTCTCATAATATATTAATAATATTTACTCTCTCTTAATAAATCATCCTATCAAGTTGCTATGGTGAAGGCAACCCAAAAGGACCATGCACAACCGGGTCAAATACTTGCCTAATATAGTTGCAGCCTTAGACACTATTCCAACAAGTTCAACTCTACACGACATTTGAGGCGAGTTACCTTCCAGTAGAAGTGGGTCGAAGGCACCAATGCCGACCCACTAGTAAGAGTTATAGTAGAGATGATTGTCTTTGTGATAATTATCTGGTATGGCATTATCTGTTATGCTTTATGTGTTAGTATGCTATGATATTATGTGATAGTGGTAGGAGGGGTAGGATAGGCCCCAGTACCGGTTGAAAGGACCGAAGGGGTATGCCAGCACCCTGATAAGCTACGCAGTATATGACTTATATGTTTATGTACTAGGATGTTATATGGTAGAAGTAGGGGTGAAATAGTCCCCAGTACCGGTCGAAAGGACCGAAGGGGTAGGCCAGGACCCTGATATGCTAGGCGAGGTACCGGTCGAAAGGACTGAAGGGGTAGGCCAACACCCTGATATGCTAGTCAAGTTAGCTGTTGAAAGAGACCGAAGGGGTAGGCCAGCACCCTGATATGCTAGGAAGTTACCGATTGAAAGAGACCGAAGGGGTAGTCCAGTACGCAGACATGTTAGACAGCATGTTTATTATATGGTATTTGGTATGATGGGGGAAATCACTAAGCTTTGTGCTTACAATTTTCAGTTTTTGTTTCAGGTCCTTCTTCTTCGAAGGGAAAGGAGCCGACACAATAGCAACGCATCACACATACGATTTTCCACACATGAGATTGTTGTGATTTGTACTCTGACATTATTTTCCTATGATATGTTTTTGAGATGGTTGACTTATGGTTTTCATGATATGAGATAACATTGATGACATTTTCAGTAATCTGCTTTATGAATCTTTAAATTAAAAATGATTTTTTTTTGGTCTTGAAATTTGTGATATTACATGGGTACTACAACTTTCTTTTATATTACGTAGACTAATAATCAACCTATCTCCATTTCACGTTTTATGATACATACTTGTATCGTGTCAAATGTGAAACTTAAATAAATCATAACTTAGTCATATAAAATCATATTTTCGGGTTATTTGTATCCACATAATTGTCATTACGTCCACTACAATTTTCATTATGATTATTTATCCTCAAGAATATTTTATTTTTAATCTTTATTTTATTGTTTCAACGATAAATTTTATATTAAGGTTTTCTACAAATATTATATAATCACAATATTTGTCCACTTAATGTGTATACAATAATTATTTATTGGCTCGCAACACCTACGAAAAACAATTTCATTAATCAGGGATTTTAATTTAATCGATTAAATGTATAATTATTATTATTATTATACTCTAAATATCTAGTGCAAAATTGTCGGTGTTACATCATTATATTGGTTTAATTATCTTACTATAAAATAGACGTAACAAATGATTCTATATGTTTTGCATATGTTGGTATCACCTATGACATTTTGACTTATAATTGACTTTAGCTCATTGTAGAATTTGACCCAAGTTGTGATGGATTTGGAATAGGTCATTGAAAAGAGAGTGACTTTGATGTTTGAAATGACAAAAGAATAGTTCTTGAACATAAAATTGAGAGTAAGATTAGGGACGAATGTGAATTTCAGATTTTAGGAGAGAGAAAGTGACGAAACTTCTTTATGAATGAAAATATAAGTTTTTTCACAATCTATCATTGGGGTTAGAGTGGAAGCCTTCGACAACAAAAAGTTTAGTTTTCTGATTTTTATATCATTTAAGAGGCCATCTTGAGTTTAACAACCAGCTGTTCTACAAGACATCTTAGATGTTATGTACCTTTCATGCCTAAGGGATTTTCAATATTAGGTTATGATTGGACTGTATAATTATATTGCTTAGTTTCCTGGGTTGTTCTACATGCCATTTGAAACGGCCAATAAGACACCTAGATAAATGTCTTAGATATGTTAATATTAGCCTATTTTCTATATTTACTTTGTCAAATTTTAATATTTACAACAACCTAATCCCCAACTTTGAGGTTTAAATTGTCCACAATGAAAAATAAAAAAATTAAAGACAAAAAAAATACATCAAAAAATAAAAAACCCTAACCAATCCATAGTTTCATTGAGATTCGTGGTTGCACTTGGTATGTGGACAAACCTTTTGAACCCCAAGGTTACGCATAGTGAGTAAGTAAAATCTTATGAGGGTTTGAACTATAGACACCAAGAAGCAGGTATCTACAATACATATACGAAAACAAGGGAAACAAAACTAGGAGGGTTGTAGCATACTTATCTACCATGATGTTTACCATATACACCTTTCCTATCAAAGTTCATCCCTTTAAAAAAAGAAAGCTCCTCCATGTCTAGCTTCACTATTGTTCCACTTCCTTCTGGGATGTCCTCTACTCCTTTTACCATCAATTAACATTGGCTCTACCCTCGTTACATGCATTGATCATAGCTTTCTAAATACATATATGTACATCTCAATCGTCATTCTCTCAATTTTTCGCTGATAGGAGCCACTCCTAACGAAGTCACTCCTAATTTTTCGACGATTCTAGACTTCTAATGACATATCCATACCACCTCACTCGTCCTTATCTTGATTTGTCAATGAGCCAAAACTGAATTAAAAACCTCTTGGCTCGATTTGTTGACACAAAAATGACGTCCACCTTAAGCATACTATGCGAGTAAGTTCAGAATTTCATGATCGGGGATACATCTTCTAGTGCTTTGATCTGGTCTAGGTTTAAAGTATGTATTAGTCTTAGTCCAAAAAGACGTTTTGATTTGTGGTATGAAATGCTTTTTCTTTTGCTTTTGTCTAATACTCCGACATTATATCATCAAAAAAATTAACCTACTTAACAAACCAAGGTAAATGATTTGATGCAAGTAATTCTTCATCAGGAAAAGTTTCGTAAATTTCATCATTGCAAGTGTTGGTCAGATGAATAAGGAGACATGGAGGATGTTCCATTCATTACTAGAAAACTGGGAATTAGCGACATATTTTAGTGACAGAAAAAATCCGTCGGAATACCGACGCACTAAGAATGTGAAATTATTAGAATATTAGTGACGTTTTTGCAATGGTTTTGAGAAAAAAGACACTACCATCGGTAATTTGTTACTATATATTACTATATACTCATGGTTTACCGGCGAAAGTTAACAAACTTTTTTTAGTTTTGTTGGTAACCCGTCGGAAAAATTAAGATTTTTTTATTTATTACTTGAGGGAAATTTGGTAAATAAAAAAATTTAGGGCGGCATGTTTTACTTAAGCGGACTATGGATCAGAAACCTAAATCAAAAAATCGCCTGTTCATTATCTCTGTGAACGTCGTCAAACGACCTCACCTCTGGTCCAATCTTACCATCGCAGCCCTTAAAGTTTTGGAAATGAAGGCTTCTCAGCTAACAGGTGACCTGAAAAGCTTTCTTCCAGGTGTAGAGAGTTTCACATACAACCTTGTTTAATCCTTCGAACTTTATCGAGCTGAAACGACCCCATCGTGTTAGATCCTTCCATCTCCAACTTCGATTTCCACTATTATAAAATTGGTGCAATAGCTACAACACAATCCGTAGCTATTCCGTAGCTATAAGCAGATAGTTACGGAATTGCTACGGAAATCTGGCTGTAGCATAATGGCCCGTGGCTAAATTATAGCTACGGATTAGCTACAGAATCACTACGGACTACGGAATTTTCCGTAGCAACCATAGCTACGGAATAGCTATGAAAATAAATAGCTACGGATTTCGTACGGAATAGTTACGGAAGTGAATAGCTACGGAATAGCTACAGAACTAAATAACTACGGATTCAAATAGCTACGGAACTAAATAGCTACGGAAATCCGTAGCTATTCCGTAGCTAACTTCGTTTTATTTCCGTAGCTAACTTCGTTTTATTTATAAAAAAAAAATTAAAATTTAAAAATTTCCAATGTTTTGTCAAATACCGCATTCAATTTATATTTGTCCCAAATACCATATAAAATACACCAAAAAACATCCATAATACCAAGTTCAATACATTCCATTCAATTGTCCAAAATACCATACAAAAGTAAGCACTAACAATACACACAAACAATACCAAGTGTTTACAAAATCAATTGTTCCAAATACCATACAAACTAAGCAGTAGCAAAACAAACAAACAATATCAATGACAAATGCAATTGTTTCAGAATACTTATCAATCGTCCTCAGGTGGATTATCGGGGGACCATGGGATTAATTTCTAGACATATCCATCATTCTCAACCATTTCCATTTGTTGTTCTTCCATGGTAGAAACTTGCACACGCAATCTATCAACCTAAAAAATAGTAACACAATTCAATACTTAAACAGTAATAACGATGTACTTTAGTTTATTATAACAATGTATTTTAGTTTATAATTATAGCAATACACTTAACTTTAAATTCATAATTGCAATGTACTTTTGTTTAATATCAACTTAATCTATAAAAGCAACATACAACTTAACTTTAATCCATAACTTTAAAACCATAATAACAAGAAGATTATGCTAACCTTCAAAAAAGTCAAGCCTCATAGATGTGCCAATTAACTGATTAGCCCCTGCTCAAACATAATCACATCATCAAAATAAACCAAAACAAAAACAAAAAATCAATAATTAATAATCAAGAAACCAATAATAAAGAAGCAATAATCACATAAACCATTTTCCAGCAAAACCTCATTCTACTCTACAACCAATAATAGAGAAGCAAGTTACACAAACAGAAAATCTATCATTTGCTAGATTAGATTATCAAATTGGTGTAACCGAAAATCAATCATTTGCTGGATTTGATTATCAAATTGAACCAAAAATCAGATACACTTAGACCTAGTCTAAGCTTGCACTCGAAATCTTTACAGTAAGAAGAGAATGAAAAGAGATTTTTTTTTTGTTGTATTTCAAGTCCCCTGACTTGTATTATTCAGTGCTTTAAATGAACCTCAAAAAAACTAATCAGAAGGCGAAATCCATAAACACTCAAAACAGACAAAGCAAACGGTGATCACGATATATGAATCGTAACCCAAAACGAAAACCTAAGTGAAATTAAACAAAAAAAAAAAAAAAAAACTTACATGAAAGATTGATGATGATGGCAATGACAATTAGATGACAGCGACGGGAAGGAGATACCGACGACAGCAAAGAGACGACGGCGACGTAACTCCGGTGGCTGCAGAAAGAACAAAATCCGGTAAGAAAATGACAGCGAGTGAAAGAGAAGATCGAAGGGGAGGGTGTGAATGGGAAGTGCGACCGTCCGAGTGATAGAGAAGAGGGAAACCTAATGAACGAAATGAAGGAAATGAGCGGGATATTAAAAAAATTGGCGTTTGAGCCGGCTTAATGGAGGCAGAGGCGGCCAAAAAAAAATGAAACCCTAAATTGGAGAAGGCCAAAAAATCATGAAAAAAGGGTGGGGTAAGATTCAAACTCAAGGCGACTGCGCATATAGCCAATACATCCTTACTTGCTTTTCCTACAATTGCTTTTGACCACTTCCATTCTCGTTATTATTATTATTATTATTGTTATTATTATTATTATTCGAGTATTAATTTTTTTGGATAAATTTTGTTACATATTTAAGACACAAACAACTCGATCCCAACCAGGGGCTCTGCCCCTTGGACCCCTGGGACCCCGCTCCCAGGGGCGCTGCCCCCGGACCCCGTTCGTTTAGGGGCTTCTCCCCTAAATAACAATGTACTTTGAATCTTGAAAACTTAAACAAGTGCGCACTACTACACCATCCTAAACTTGTTCAATATTTAACAAGATCACTTTTGGTTAACGATTTTAATCATATTACACTTAAATTACATTAATGATATAAAATCACCAACAAACCTCCCCCATTTAAATGTAATGCTGATTAAACTTAAAACAAAACATAAACAACAACAAACTGGTGCATAA